>NW_027472824.1:0-244263 GCF_030347505.1 Rhynchophorus ferrugineus | reverse complement strand
CTGCTTCTAAACTTGGGGCCCAAATTGTAAAATGGTCTTATCTATTGGCGATTTCGTTCCATTCACATTCCAAGTAATATTCGGACATGCTAATTACATTGCCGGTTGCCAAATTGCATTATCTCTTATAGTTTCCGGGATATGGACTATCGATAATTTACACCTTAGGCTCGGCTTCTAACTTGGGCCCAAATTGTAAATGGTCTTATCTATTGGCGATTTCGTTCCAATTCACATTCCAAGTAATATTCGGCATGCTAATTACATTGCCGGTTGCCAAATTGCATTATCTCTTATAGTTTCCGAGATATGGACTATCGATAATTTACACCTTAGGCTCTGCTTCTAACTTGGGCCCAAATTGTAAAATGGTCTTATCTATTGGCGATTTCGTTCCAATTCACATTCCAAGTAATATTCGGCATGCTAATTACATTGCCGGTTGCCAAATTGCATTATCTCTTATAGTTTCCGAGATATGGACTATCGATAATTTACACCTTAGGCTCTGCTTCTAACTTGGGCCCAAATTGTAAAATGGTCTTATCTATTGGCGATTTCGTTCCAATTCACATTCCAAGTAATATTCGGCATGCTAATTACATTGCCTGTTGCCAAATTGCATTATCTCTTATAGTTTCCGGGATATGGACTATCGATAATTTACACCTGTAGGCTCTGCTTCTAACTTGGGCCCAAATTGTAAAATGGTCTTCTCTATTGGCGAATTTCGTTCCAATTCACATTCCAAGTAATATTCGGCATGCTAATTACATTGCCGGTTGCCAAATTGCATTATCTCTTATAGTTTCCGAGATATGGACTATCGATAATTTACACCTTAGGCTCTGCTTCTAACTTGGGCCCAAATTGTAAAATCGTCTATCTATTGGCGATTTCGTTCCAATTCACATTCCAAGTAATATTCGGCATGCTAATTACATTGCCGGTTGCCAAATTGAATTATCTCTTATAGTTTCCGAGATATGGACTATCGATAATTTACACCTTAGGCTCTGCTTCTAACTTGGGCCCAAATTGTAAAATGGTCTTACCTATTGGCGATTTCGTTCCAATTCACATTCCAAGTAATATTCGGCATGCTAATTACATTGCCGGTTGCCAAATTGCATTATCTCTTATAGTTTCCGAGATATGGACTATCGATAATTTACACCTTAGGCTCTGCTTCTAACTTGGGCCCAAATTGTAAAATGGTCTTATCTATTGGCGATTTCGTTCCAATTCACATTCCAAGTAATATTCGGCATGCTAATTACATTGCCGGTTGCCAAATTGCATTATCTCTTATAGTTTCCGAGATATGGACTATCGATAATTTACACCTTAGGCTCTGCTTCTAACTTGGGCCCAAATTGTAAAATGGTCTTATCTATTGGCGATTTCGTTCCAATTCACATTCCAAGTAATATTCGGCATGCTAATTACATTGCCGGTTGCCAAATTGAATTATCTCTTATAGTTTCCGAGATATGGGACTATCGATAATTTACACCTTAGGCTCTGCTTCTAACTTGGGCCCAAATTGTAAAATGGTCTTATCTATTGGCGATTTCGTTCCAATTCACATTCCAAGTAATATTCGGCATGCTAATTACATTGCCGGTTGCCAAATTGCATTATCTCTTATAGTTTCCGAGATATGGACTATCGATAATTTACACCTTAGGCTCTGCTTCTAACTTGGGCCCAAATTGTAAAATGGTCTTATCTATTGGCGATTTCGTTCCAATTCACATTCCAAGTAATATTCGGCATGCTAATTACATTGCCGGTTGCCAAATTGCATTATCTCTTATAGTTTCCGAGATATGGACTATCGATAATTTACACCTTAGGCTCTGCTTCTAACTTGGGCCCAAATTGTAAAATGGTCCTTATCTATTGGCGATTTCGTTCCAATTCACATTCCAAGTAATATTAGGCATGCTAATTACATTGCCGGTTGCCCAAATTGCATTATCTCTTATAGTTTCCGGGATATGGACTATCGATAATTTACACCTTAGGCTCTGCTTCTAACTTGGGCCCAAATTGTAAAATGGTCTTCTCTATTGGCGATTTCGTTCCAATTCACATTCCAAGTAATATTCGGCATGCTAATTACATTGCCGGTTGCCAATTGCATTATCTCTTATAGTTTCCGAGATATGGACTATCGATAATTTACACCTTAGGCTCTGTTTCTAACTTGGGCCCAAATTGTAAAATGCTCTCATCTATTGGCGATTTCGTTCCAATTCACATTCCAAGTAATATTCGGCATGCTAATTACATTGCCGGTTGCCAATTGCATTATCTCTTATAGTTTCCGAGATATGGACTATCGATAATTTACACCTTAGGCTCTGCTTCTAACTTGGGCCCAAATTGTAAAATCGTCTTATCTATTGGCGATTTCGTTCCAATTCACATTCCAAGTAATATTCGGCATGCTAATTACATTGCCGGTTGCCAAATTGCATTATCTCTTATAGTTTCCGAGATATGGACTATCGGTAATTTACACCTTAGGCTCTGCTTCTAACTTGGTCCCAAATTGTAAAATGGTCTTATCTATTGGCGATTTTGTTCCAATTCACATTCCAAGTAATATCCGGCATGCTAATTACATTGCCGGTTGCCAAATTGAATTATCTCTTATAGTTTCCGAGATATGGACTATCGATAATTTACACCTTAGGCTCTGCTTCTAACTTGGGCCCAAATTGTAAAATGGTCTTACCTATTGGCGATTTCGTTCCAATTCACATTCCAAGTAATATTCGGCATGCTAATTACATTGCCGGTTGCCAAATTGCATTATCTCTTATAGTTTCCGAGATATGGACTATCGATAATTTACGCCTTAGGCTCTGCTTCTAACTTGGGCCCAAATTGTAAAATGGTCTTATCTATTGGCGATTTCGTTCCAATTCACATTCCAAGTAATATTCGGCATGCTAATTACATTGCCGGTTGCCAAATTGCATTATCTCTTATAGTTTCCGAGATATGGACTATCGATAATTTACACCTTAGGCTCTGCTTTTAACTTGGGCCCAAATTGTAAAATGGTCTTATCTATTGGCGATTTCGTTCCAATTCACATTCCAAGTAATATTCGGCATGCTAATTACATTGCCGGTTGCCAAATTGAATTATCTCTTATAGTTTCCGAGATATGGACTATCGATAATTTACACCTTAGGCTCTGCTTCTAACTTGGGCCCAAATTGTAAAATGGTCTTATCTATTGGCGATTTCGTTCCAATTCACATTCCAAGTAGTATTCGGCATGCTAATTACATTGCCGGTTGCCAAATTGCATTATCTCTTATAGTTTCCGAGATATGGACTATCGATAATTTACACCTTAGGCTCTGCTTCTAACTTGGGCCCAAATTGTAAAATGGTCTTATCTATTGGCGATTTCGTTCCAATTCACATTCCAAGTAATATTCGGCATTCTAATTACATTGCCGGTTGCCAAATTGCATTATCTCTTATAGTTTCCGAGATATGGACTATCGATAATTTACACCTTAGGCTCTGCTTCTAACTTGGGCCCAAATTGTAAAATGGTCTTATCTATTGGCGATTTCGTTCCAATTCACTCTCCAAGTAATATTCGGCATGCTAATTACATTGCCGGTTGCCAAATTGCATTATCTCTTATAGTTTCCGAGATATGGACTATCGATAATTTACACCTTAGGCTCTGCTTCTAACTTGGGCCCAAATTGTAAAATGGTCTTATCTATTGGCGATTTCGTTCCAATTCACTCTCCAAGTAATATTCGGCATGCTAATTACATTGCCGGTTGCCAAATTGCATTATCTCTTATAGTTTCCGAGATATGGACTATCGATAATTTACACCTTAGGCTCTGCTTCTAACTTGGGCTCAAATTGTAAAAATGGTCTTATCTATTGGCGATTTCGTTCCAATTCACATTCCAAGTAATATTCGGCATGCTAATTGCATTGCCGGTTGCCAAATTGCATTATCTCTTATAGCTTCCGAGATATGGACTGTCGATAATTTACACCTTAGGCTCTGCTTCTAACTTGGGCCCAAATTGTAAAATGGTCTTATCTATTGGCGATTTCGTTCCAATTCACTTTCCAAGTAATATTCGGCATGCTAATTACATTGCCGGTTGCCAAATTGCATTATCTCTTATAGTTTCCGAGATATGGACTATCGATAATTTACACCTTAGGCTCTGCTTCTAACTTGGGCCCAAATTGTAAAATCGTCTTATCTATTGGCGATTTCGTTCCAATTCACATTCCAAGTAATATTCGGCATGCTAACTACATTGCCGGTTGCCAAATTGCATTATCTCTTATAGTTTCCGAGATATGGACTATCGATAATTTACACCTTAGGCTCTGCTTCTAACTTGGGCCCAAATTGTAAAATGGTCTTATCTATTGGCGATTTCGTTCCAATTCACATTCCAAGTAATATTCGGCATGCTAATTACATTGCCGGTTGCCAAATTGAATTATCTCTTATAGTTTCCGAGATATGGACTATCGATAATTTACACCTTAGGCTCTGCTTCTAACTTGGGCCCAAATTGTAAAATGGTCTTATCTATTGGCGATTTCGTTCCAATTCACATTCCAAGTAATATTCGGCATGCTAATTACATTGCCAGTTGCCAAATTGCATTATCTCTTATAGGTTTCCGAGATATGGACAATGGATAATTTACACCTTAGGCTCTGCTTCTAACTTGGGCCCAAATTGTAAAATGGTCTTATCTATTGGCGATTTCGTTCCAATTCACATTCCAAGTAATATTCGGCATGCTAATTACATTGCCGGTTGCCAAATTGCATTACCTCTTATAGTTTCCGAGATATGGACTATCGATAATTTACACCTTAATCTCTGCTTCTAACTTGGGCCCAAATTGTAAAATGGTCTTATCTATTGGCGATTTCGTTCCAATTCACTTTCCAAGTAATATTCGGCATGCTAATTACATTGCCGGTTGCCAAATTGCATTATCTCTTATAGTTTCCGAGATATTGACTATCGATAATTTACACCTCAGGCTCTGCTTCTAACTTGGGCCCAAATTGTAAAATGGTCTTATCTTTTGGCGATTTCGTTCCAATTCACTCTCCAAGTAATATTCGGCATGCTAATTACATTGCCGGTTGCCAAATTGCATTATCTCTTATAGTTTCCGAGATATGGACTGTCGATAATTTACACCTTAGGCTCCGCTTCTAACTTGGGCCCAAATTGTAAAATGGTCTTATCTATTGGCGATTTCGTTCCAATTCACTTTCCAAGTAATATTCGGCATGCTAATTACATTGCCGGTTGCCAAATTGCATTATCTCTTATAGTTTCCGAGATATGGACTATCGATAATTTACACCTCAGGCTCTGCTTCTAACTTGGGCCCAAATTGTAAAATGGCCTTATCTTTTGGCGATTTCGTTCCAATTCACTCTCCAAGTAATATTCGGCATGCTAATTACATTGCCGGTTGCCAAATTGCATTATCTCTTATAGTTTCCGAGATATGGACTATCGATAATTTACACCTTAGGCTCTGCTTCTAACTTGGGCTCAAATTGTAAAATGGTCTTATCTATTGGCGATTTCGTTCCAATTCACATTCCAAGTAATATTCGGCATGCTAATTGCATTGCCGGTTGCCAAATTGCATTATCTCTTATAGCTTCCGAGATATGGACTGTCGATAATTTACACCTTAGGCTCTGCTTCTAACTTGGGCCCAAATTGTAAAATGGTCTTATCTATTGGCGATTTCGTTCCAATTCACTTTCCAAGTAATATTCGGCATGCTAATTACATTGCCGGTTGCCAAATTGCATTATCTCTTATAGTTTCCGAGATATGGACTATCGATAATTTACACCTTAGGCTCTGCTTCTAACTTGGGCCCAAATTGTAAAATGGTCTTATCTATTGGCGATTTCGTTCCAATTCACTTTCCAAGTAATATTCGGCATGCTAATTACATTGCCGGCTGCCAAATTGCATTATCTCTTGTAGTTTCCGAGATATGGACTATCGATAATTTACACCTAAGGCTCTGCTTCTAACTTGGGAGCAAATTGTAAAATGGTCTTATCTATTGGCGATTTCGTTCCAATTCACATTCCAAGTAATATTCGGCATGCTAATTACATTGCCGGTTGCCAAATTGCATTATCTCTTATAGTTTCCGAGATATGGACTATCGATAATTTACACCTTAGGCTCTGCTTCTAACTTGGGCCCAAATTGTAAAATGGTCTTATCTATTGGAGATTTCGTTCCAATTCCCATTCCAAGTAATATTCGGCATGCTAATTACATTGCCGGTTGCCAAATTGCATTATCTCTTATAGTTTCCGAGATATGGACTATCGATAATTTACACCTTAGGCTCTGCTTCTAACTTGGCCCAAATTGTAAAATCGTCTTATCTATTGGCGATTTCGTTCCAATTCACATTCCAAGTAATATTCGGCATGCTAATTACATTGCCGGTTGCCAAATTGCATTATCTCTTATAGTTTCCGAGATATGGACTATCGATAATTTACACCTTAGGCTCTGCTTCTAACTTGTCCCAAATTGTAAAATCGTCTTATCTATTGGCGATTTCGTTCCAATTCACATTCCAAGTAATATTCGGCATGCTAATTACATTGCCGGTTGCCAAATTGCATTATCTCTTATAGTTTCCGAGATATGGACTATCGATAATTTACACCTTAGGCTCTGCTTCTAACTTGGGCCCAAATTGTAAAATGGTCTTATCTATTGGAGATTTCGTTCCAATTCCCATTCCAAGTAATATTCGGCATGCTAATTACATTGCCGGTTGCCAAATTGCATTATCTCTTATAGTTTCCGAGATATGGACTATCGATAATTTACACCTTAGGCTCTGCTTCTAACTTGGCCCAAATTGTAAAATCGTCTTATCTATTGGCGATTTCGTTCCAATTCACATTCCAAGTAATATTCGGCTTGCTAATTACATTGCCGGTTGCCAAATTGCATTATCTCTTATAGTTTCCGAGATATGGACTATCGATAATTTACACCTTAGGCTCTGCTTCTAACTTGGCCCAAATTGTAAAATCGTCTTATCTATTGGCGATTTCGTTCCAATTCACATTCCAAGTAATATTCGGCATGCTAATTACATTGCCGGTTGCCAAATTGCATTATCTCTTATAGTTTCCGAGATATGGACTATCGATAATTTACACCTTAGGCTCTGCTTCTAACTTGGGCCCAAATTGTAAAATGGTCTTTTCTATTGGCGATTTCGTTCCAATTCACATTCCAAGTAATATCCGGCATGCTAATTACATTGCCGGTTGCCAAATTGAATTATCTCTTATAGTTTCCGAGATATGGACTATCGATAATTTACACCTTAGGCTCTGCTTCTAACTTGGGCCCTAATTGTAAAATGGTCTTAAATATTGGCGATTTCGTTCCAATTCACATTCCAAGTAATATTCGGCATGCTAATTACATTGCCGGTTGCCAAATTGCATTATCTCTTATAGTTTCCGAGATATGGACTATCGATAATTTACACCTTAGGCTCTGCTTCTAACTTGGGCCCAAATTGTAAAATGGTCTTATCTATTGGCGATTTCGTTCCAACTCACATTCCAAGTAATATTCGGCATGCTAATTACATTGCCGGTTGCCAAATTGCATTATCTCTTATAGTTTCCGAGATATGGACTATCGATAATTTACACCTTAGGCTCTGCTTCTAACTTGGGCCCAAATTGTAAAGTGGTCTTATCTATTGGAGATTTCATTTCAATTCACATTCCAAGTAATATTCGGCATGCTAATTACATTGCCGGTTGCCAAATTGCAATATCTCTTATAGTTTCCGAGGTCTTATCTATTGGCGATTTCGTTCCAATTCACATTCCAAGTAGTACTCGGCATGCTAATTACATTGCCGGTTGCCAAATTGCATTATCTCTTATAGTTTCCGAGATATGGACTATCGATAATTTACACCTTAGGCTCTGCTTCTAACTTGGGCCCAAATTGTAAAATGGTCTTATCTATTGGCGATTTCGTTCCAATTCACATTCCAAGTAATATTCGGCATGCTAATTACATTGCCGGTTGCCAAGTTGCATTATCTCTTAGAGTTTCCGAGATATGGACTATCGATTATTTACATCTTAGGCTCTGCTTCTAACGTGGGCCCAAATTGTAAAATGGTCTTATCTATTGGCGATTTCGTTCCAATTCACATTCCAAGTAATATTCGGCATGCTAATTACATTGCCGGTGGCCAAATTGAATTATCTCTTATAGTTTCCGAGATATGGACTATCGATAATTTACACCTTAGGCTCTGCTTCTAACTTGGGCCCAAATTGTAAAATGGTCTTACCTATTGGCGATTTCGTTCCAATTCACATTCCATGTAATATTCGGAATGCTAATTACATTGCCGGTTGCCAAATTGCATTATCTCTTATAGTTTCCGAGATATGGACTATCGATAATTTACACCTTAGGCTCTGTTTCTAACTTGGGCCCAAATTGTAAAATGGTCTTATCTATTGGCGATTTCGTTCCAATTCACATTCCAAGTAATATTCGGCATGCTAATTACATTGCCAGTTGCCAAATTGCATTATCTCTTATAGTTTCCGAGATATGGACTATCGATAATTTACACCTTAGGCTCTGCTTCTAACTTGGGCCCAAATTGTAATATGGTCTTATCTATTGGCGATTTCGTTCCAATTCACATTCCAAGTAATATTCGGCATGCTAATTACATTGCCGGTTGCCAAATTGCATTATCTCTTATAGTTTCCGAGATATGGACTATCGATAATTTACACCTTAGGCTCTGCTTCTAACTTGGGCCCAAATTGTAAAATGGTCTTATCTATTGGCGATTTCGTTCCAATTCACATTCCAAGTAATATTCGGCATGCTAATTACATTGCCGGTTGCCAAATTGCATTATCTCTTATAGTTTCCGAGATATGGACTATCAATAATTTACACCTTAGGCTCTGCTTCTAACTTGGGCCCAAATTGTAAAATGGTCTTATCTATTGGCGATTTCGTTCCAATTCACATTCCAAGTAATATTCGGCATGCTAATTACATTGCCGGTTGCCAAATTGCATTACCTCTTATAGTTTCCGAGATATGGACTATCGATAATTTACACCTTAGGTTCTGCTTCTAACTTGGGCACAAATTGTAAAATGGTCTTATCTATTGGCGATTTCGTTCCAATTCACTTTCCAAGTAATATTCGGCATGCTAATTACATTGCCGGTTGCCAAATTGCATTATCTCTTATAGTTTCCGAGATATGGACTATCGATAATTTACACCTTAGGCTCTGCTTCTAACTTTGGCCCAAATTGTAAAATGGTCTTATCTATTGGCGATTTCGTTCCAATTCACACTCCAAGTAATATTCGGCATGCTAATTACATTGCCGGTTGCGAAATTGCATTATCTCTTATAATTTCCGAGATATGGACTATCAATAATTTACACCTTAGGCTCTGCTTCTAACTTAGGCCCAAATTGTAAAATGGTCTTATCTATTGGCGATTTCGTTCCAATTCACATTCCAAGTAATATTCGGCATGCTAATTACATTGCCGGTTGCCAAATTGCATTATCTCTTATAGTTTCCGAGATATGGACTATCGATAATTTACACCTTAGGCTCTGCTTCTAACTTGGGCCCAAATTGTAAAATGGTCTTATCTATTGGCGATTTCGTTCCAATTCACATTCCAAGTAATATTCGGCATGCTAATTACATTGCCGGTTGCCAAATTGCATTATCTCTTATAGTTTCCGAGATATGGACTATCGATAATTTACACCTTAGGCTCTGCTTCTAACTTGGGCCCAAATTGTAAAATGGTCTTATCTATTGGCGATTTCGTTCCAATTCACATTCCAAGTAATATTCGGCATGCTAATTACATTGCCGGTTGCCAAATTGCATTATCTCTTATAGTTTCCGGGATATGGACTATCGATAATTTACACCTTAGGCTCTGCTTCTAACTTGGGCCCAAATTGTAAAATGGTCTTCTCTATTGGCGATTTCGTTCCAATTCACATTCCAAGTAATATTCGGCATGCTAATTACATTGCCGGTTGCGAAATTGCATTATCTCTTATAATTTCCGAGATATGGACTATCGATAATTTACACCTTAGGCTCTGCTTCTAACTTGGGCCCAAATTGTAAAATGGTCTTATCTATTGGCGATTTCGTTCCAATTCACATTCCAAGTAATATTCGGCATGCTAATTACATTGCCGGTTGCTAAATTGCATTATCTCTTATAGTTTCCGGGATATGGACTATCGATAATTTACACCTTAGGCTCTGCTTCTAACTTGGGCCCAAATTGTAAAATGGTCTTATCTATTGGCGATTTCGTTCCAATTCACATTCCAAGTAATATTCGGCATGCTAATTACATTGCCGGTTGCCAAATTGCATTATCTCTTATAGTTTCCGAGATATGGACTATCGATAATTTACACCTTAGGCTCGGCTTCTAACTTGGGCCCAAATTGTAAAATGGTCTTATCTATTGGCGATTTCGTTCCAATTCACATTCCAAGTAATATTCGGCATGCTAATTACATTGCCGGTTGCCAAATTGCATTATCTCTTATAGTTTCCGAGATATGGACTATCGATAATTTACACCTTAGGCTCTGCTTCTAACTTGGGCCCAAATTGTAAAATGGTCTTATCTATTGGCGATTTCGTTCCAATTCACATTCCAAGTAATATTCGGCATGCTAATTACATTGCCGGTTGCCAAATTGCATTATCTCTTATAGTTTCCGAGATATGGACTATCGATAATTTACACCTTAGGCTCTGCTTCTAACTTGGGCCCAAATTGTAAAATGGTCTTATCTATTGGCGATTTCGTTCCAATTCACATTCCAAGTAATATTCGGCATGCTAATTACATTGCCTGTTGCCAAATTGCATTATCTCTTATAGTTTCCGGGATATGGACTATCGATAATTTACACCTTAGGCTCTGCTTCTAACTTGGGCCCAAATTGTAAAATGGTCTTCTCTATTGGCGATTTCGTTCCAATTCACATTCCAAGTAATATTCGGCATGCTAATTACATTGCCGGTTGCCAAATTGCATTATCTCTTATAGTTACCGAGATATGGACTATCGATAATTTACACCTTAGGCTCTGCTTCTAACTTGGGCCCAAATTGTAAAATCGTCTTATCTATTGGCGATTTCGTTCCAATTCACATTCCAAGTAATATTCGGCATGCTAATTACATTGCCGGTTGCCAAATTGAATTATCTCTTATAGTTTCCGAGATATGGACTATCGATAATTTACAGCTTAGGCTCTGCTTCTAACTTGGGCCCAAATTGTAAAATGGTCTTACCTATTGGCGATTTCGTTCCAATTCACATTCCAAGTAATATTCGGCATGCTAATTACATTGCCGGTTGCCAAATTGAATTATCTCTTATAGTTTCCGAGATATGGACTATCGATAATTTACACCTTAGGCTCTGCTTCTAACTTGGGCCCAAATTGTAAAATGGTCTTACCTATTGGCGATTTCGTTCCAATTCACATTCCAAGTAATATTCGGCATGCTAATTACATTGCCGGTTGCCAAATTGCATTATCTCTTATAGTTTCCGAGATATGGACTATCGATAATTTACACCTTAGGCTCTGCTTCTAACTTGGGCCCAAATTGTAAAATGGTCTTATCTATTGGCGATTTCGTTCCAATTCACATTCCAAGTAATATTCGGCATGCTAATTACATTGCCGGTTGCCAAATTGCATTATCTCTTATAGTTTCCGAGATATGGACTATCGATAATTTACACCTTAGGCTCTGCTTCTAACTTGGGCCCAAATTGTAAAATGGTCTTATCTATTGGCGATTTCGTTACAATTCACATTCCAAGTAATATTCGGCATACTAATTACATTGCCGGTTGCCAAATTGAATTATCTCTTATAGTTTCCGAGATATGGACTATCGATAATTTACACCTTAGGCTCTGCTTCTAACTTGGGCCCAAATTGTAAAATGGTCTTATCTATTGGCGATTTCGTTCCAATTCACATTCCAAGTAATATTCGGCATGCTAATTACATTGCCGGTTGCCAAATTGCATTATCTCTTATAGTTTCCGAGATATGGACTATCGATAATTTACACCTTAGGCTCTGCTTCTAACTTGGGCCCAAATTGTAAAATGGTCTTATCTATTGGCGATTTCGTTCCAATTCACATTCCAAGTAATATTAGGCATGCTAATTACATTGCCGGTTGCCAAATTGCATTATCTCTTATAGTTTCCGGGATATGGACTATCGATAATTTACACCTTAGGCTCTGCTTCTAACTTGGGCCCAAATTGTAAAATGGTCTTCTCTATTAGCGATTTCGTTCCAATTCACATTCCAAGTAATATTCGGCATGCTAATTACATTGCCGGTTGCCAAATTGCATTATCTCTTATAGTTTCCGAGATATGGACTATCGGTAATTTACACCTTAGGCTCTGCTTCTAACTTGGTCCCAAATTGTAAAATGGTCTTATCTATTGGCGATTTTGTTCCAATTCACATTCCAAGTAATATCCGGCATGCTAATTACATTGCCGGTTGCCAAATTGAATTATCTCTTATAGTTTCCGAGATATGGACTATCGATAATTTACACCTTAGGCTCTGCTTCTAACTTGGGCCCAAATTGTAAAATGGTCTTACCTATTGGCGATTTCGTTCCAATTCACATTCCAAGTAATATTCGGCATGCTAATTACATTGCCGGTTGCCAAATTGCATTATCTCTTATAGTTTCCGAGATATGGACTATCGATAATTTACACCTTAGGCTCTGCTTCTAACTTGGGCCCAAATTGTAAAATGGTCTTACCTATTGGCGATTTCGTTCCAATTCACATTCCATGTAATATTCGGAATGCTAATTACATTGCCGGTTGCCAAATTGCATTATCTCTTATAGTTTCCGAGATATGGACTATCGATAATTTACACCTTAGGCTCTGTTTCTAACTTGGGCCCAAATTGTAAAATGGTCTTATCTATTGGCGATTTTGTTCCAATTCACATTCCTAGTAATATTCGGCATGCTAATTACATTGCCAGTTGCCAAATTGCATTATCTCTTATAGTTTCCGAGATATGGACTATCGATAATTTACACCTTAGGCTCTGCTTCTAACTTGGGCCCAAATTGTAATATGGTCTTATCTATTGGCGATTTCGTTCCAATTCACATTCCAAGTAATATTCGGCATGCTAATTACATTGCCGGTTGCCAAATTGCATTATCTCTTATAGTTTCCGAGATATGGACTATCGATAATTTACACCTTAGGCTCTGCTTCTAACTTGGGCCCAAATTGTAAAATGGTCTTATCTATTGGCGATTTCGTTCCAATTCACATTCCAAGTAATATTCGGCATGCTAATTACATTGCCGGTTGCCAAATTGCATTATCTCTTATAGTTTCCGAGATATGGACTATCAATAATTTACACCTTAGGCTCTGCTTCTAACTTGGGCCCAAATTGTAAAATGGTCTTATCTATTGGCGATTTCGTTCCAATTCACATTCCAAGTAATATTCGGCATGCTAATTACATTGCCGGTTGCCAAATTGCATTATCTCTTATAGTTTCCGAGATATGGACTATCGATAATTTACACCTTAGGTTCTGCTTCTAACTTGGGCACAAATTGTAAAATGGTCTTATCTATTGGCGATTTCATTCCAATTCACTTTCCAAGTAATATTCGGCATGCTAATTACATTGCCGGTTGCCAAATTGCATTAACTCTTATAGTTTCCGAGATATGGACTATCGATAATTTACACCTTAGGCTCTGCTTCTAACTTTGGCCCAAATTGTAAAATGGTCTTATCTATTGGCGATTTCGTTCCAATTCACACTCCAAGTAATATTCGGCATGCTAATTACATTGCCGGTTGCGAAATTGCATTATCTCTTATAATTTCCGAGATATGGACTATCAATATTTTACACCTTAGGCTCTGCTTCTAACTTGGGCCCAAATTGTAAAATGGTCTTATCTATTGGCGATTTCGTTCCAATTCACATTCCAAGTAATATTCGGCATGCTAATTACATTGCCGGTTGCCAAATTGCATTATCTCTTATAGTTTCCGAGATATGGACTATCGATAATTTACACCTTAGGCTCTGCTTCTAACTTGGGCCCAAATTGTAAAATGGTCTTATCTATTGGCGATTTCGTTCCAATTCACTTTCCAAGTAATATTCGGCATGCTAATTACATTGCCGGTTGCCAAATTGCATTATCTCTTATAGTTTCCGAGATATGGACTATCGATAATTTACACCTTAGGCTCTGCTTCTAACTTGGGCCCAAATTGTAAAATGGTCTTATCTATTGGCGATTTCGTTCCAATT
Organism: Rhynchophorus ferrugineus; assembly: GCF_030347505.1. NCBI lineage: Eukaryota > Metazoa > Arthropoda > Insecta > Coleoptera > Curculionidae > Rhynchophorus > Rhynchophorus ferrugineus. Next base: position 229,730 of record NW_027472824.1, on the reverse strand, counting down.
CACATTCCAAGTAATATTCGGCATGCTAATTACATTGCCGGTTGCCAAATTGCATTATCTCTTATAGTTTCCGGGATATGGACTATCGATAATTTACACCTTAGGCTCTGCTTCTAACTTGGGCCCAAATTGTAAAATGGTCTTCTCTATTGGCGATTTCGTTCCAATTCACATTCCAAGTAATATTCGGCATGCTAATTACATTGCCGGTTGCGAAATTGCATTATCTCTTATAATTTCCGAGATATGGACTATCGATAATTTACACCTTAGGCTCTGCTTCTAACTTGGGCCCAAATTGTAAAATGGTCTTATCTATTGGCCATTTCGTTCCAATTCACATTCCAAGTAATATTCGGCATGCTAATTACATTGCCGGTTGCCAAATTGCATTATCTCTTATAGTTTCCGGGATATGGACTATCGATAATTTACACCTTAGGCTCTGCTTCTAACTTGGGCCCAAATTGTAAAATGGTCTTATCTATTGGCGATTTCGTTCCAATTCACATTCCAAGTAATATTCGGCATGCTAATTACATTGCCGGTTGCCAAATTGCATTATCTCTTATAGTTTCCGAGATATGGACTATCGATAATTTACACCTTAGGCTCGGCTTCTAACTTGGGCCCAAATTGTAAAATGGTCTTATCTATTGGCGATTTCGTTCCAATTCACATTCCAAGTAATATTCGGCATGCTAATTACATTGCCGGTTGCCAAATTGCATTATCTCTTATAGTTTCCGAGATATGGACTATCGATAATTTACACCTTAGGCTCTGCTTCTAACTTGGGCCCAAATTGTAAAATGGTCTTATCTATTGGCGATTTCGTTCCAATTCACATTCCAAGTAATATTCGGCATGCTAATTACATTGCCTGTTGCCAAATTGCATTATCTCTTATAGTTTCCGGGATATGGACTATCGATAATTTACACCTTAGGCTCTGCTTCTAACTTGGGCCCAAATTGTAAAATGGTCTTCTCTATTGGCGATTTCGTTCCAATTCACATTCCAAGTAATATTCGGCATGCTAATTACATTGCCGGTTGCCAAATTGCATTATCTCTTATAGTTACCGAGATATGGACTATCGATAATTTACACCTTAGGCTCTGCTTCTAACTTGGGCCCAAATTGTAAAATCGTCTTATCTATTGGCGATTTCGTTCCAATTCACACTCCAAGTAATATTCGGCATGCTAATTACATTGCCGGTTGCCAAATTGAATTATCTCTTATAGTTTCCGAGATATGGACTATCGATAATTTACAGCTTAGGCTCTGCTTCTAACTTGGGCCCAAATTGTAAAATGGTCTTACCTATTGGCGATTTCGTTCCAATTCACATTCCAAGTAATATTCGGCATGCTAATTACATTGCCGGTTGCCAAATTGAATTATCTCTTATAGTTTCCGAGATATGGACTATCGATAATTTACACCTTAGGCTCTGCTTCTAACTTGGGCCCAAATTGTAAAATGGTCTTACCTATTGGCGATTTCGTTCCAATTCACATTCCAAGTAATATTCGGCATGCTAATTACATTGCCGGTTGCCAAATTGCATTATCTCTTATAGTTTCCGAGATATGGACTATCGATAATTTACACCTTAGGCTCTGCTTCTAACTTGGGCCCAAATTGTAAAATGGTCTTATCTATTGGCGATTTCGTTCCAATTCACATTCCAAGTAATATTCGGCATGCTAATTACATTGCCGGTTGCCAAATTGCATTATCTCTTATAGTTTCCGAGATATGGACTATCGATAATTTACACCTTAGGCTCTGCTTCTAACTTGGGCCCAAATTGTAAAATGGTCTTATCTATTGGCGATTTCGTTACAATTCACATTCCAAGTAATATTCGGCATGCTAATTACATTGCCGGTTGCCAAATTGAATTATCTCTTATAGTTTCCGAGATATGGACTATCGATAATTTACACCTTAGGCTCTGCTTCTAACTTGGGCCCAAATTGTAAAATGGTCTTATCTATTGGCGATTTCGTTCCAATTCACATTCCAAGTAATATTCGGCATGCTAATTACATTGCCGGTTGCCAAATTGCATTATCTCTTATAGTTTCCGAGATATGGACTATCGATAATTTACACCTTAGGCTCTGCTTCTAACTTGGGCCCAAATTGTAAAATGGTCTTATCTATTGGCGATTTCGTTCCAATTCACATTCCAAGTAATATTCGGCATGCTAATTACATTGCCGGTTGCCAAATTGCATTATCTCTTATAGTTTCCGAGATATGGACTATCGATAATTTACACCTTAGGCTCTGCTTCTAACTTGGGCCCAAATTGTAAAATGGTCTTATCTATTGGCGATTTCGTTCCAATTTACATTCCAAGTAATATTAGGCATGCTAATTACATTGCCGGTTGCCAAATTGCATTATCTCTTATAGTTTCCGGGATATGGACTATCGATAATTTACACCTTAGGCTCTGCTTCTAACTTGGGCCCAAATTGTAAAATGGTCTTCTCTATTGGCGATTTCGTTCCAATTCACATTCCAAGTAATATTCGGCATGCTAATTACATTGCCGGTTGCCAAATTGCATTATCTCTTATAGTTTCCGAGATATGGACTATCGATAATTTACACCTTAGGCTCTGTTTCTAACTTGGGCCCAAATTGTAAAATGCTCTCATCTATTGGCGATTTCGTTCCAATTCACATTCCAAGTAATATTCGGCATGCTAATTACATTGCCGGTTGCCAATTGCATTATCTCTTATAGTTTCCGAGATATGGACTATCGATAATTTACACCTTAGGCTCTGCTTCTAACTTGGGCCCAAATTGTAAAATCGTCTTATCTATTGGCGATTTCGTTCCAATTCACATTCCAAGTAATATTCGGCATGCTAATTACATTGCCGGTTGCCAAATTGCATTATCTCTTATAGTTTCCGAGATATGGACTATCGGTAATTTACACCTTAGGCTCTGCTTCTAACTTGGTCCCAAATTGTAAAATTGTCTTATCTATTGGCGATTTTGTTCCAATTCACATTCCAAGTAATATCCGGCATGCTAATTACATTGCCGGTTGCCAAATTGAATTATCTCTTATAGTTTCCGAGATATGGACTATCGATAATTTACACCTTAGGCTCTGCTTCTAACTTGGGCCCAAATTGTAAAATGGTCTTACCTATTGGCGATTTCGTTCCAATTCACATTCCAAGTAATATTCGGCATGCTAATTACATTGCCGGTTGCCAAATTGCATTATCTCTTATAGTTTCCGAGATATGGACTATCGATAATTTACACCTTAGGCTCTGCTTCTAACTTGGGCCCAAATTGTAAAATGGTCTTATCTATTGGCGATTTCGTTCCAATTCACATTCCAAGTAATATTCGGCATGCTAATTACATTGCCGGTTGCCAAATTGCATTATCTCTTATAGTTTCCGAGATATGGACTATCGATAATTTACACCTTAGGCTCTGCTTCTAACTTGAGCCCAAATTGTAAAATCGTCTTATCTATTGGCGATTTCGTTCCAATTCACATTCCAAGTAATATTCGGCATGCTAATTACATTGCCGGTTGCCAAATTGCATTATCTCTTATAGTTTCCGAGATATGGACTATCGATAATTTACATCTTAGGCTCTGCTTCTAACTTGGGCCCAAATTGTAAAATGGTCTTATCTATTGGCGATTTCGTTCCAATTCACATTCCAAGTAATATTCGGCATGCTAATTACATTGCCGGTTGCCAAATTGCATTATCTCTTATAGTTTCCGAGATATGGCCTATCGATAATTTACACCTTAGGCTCTGCTTCTAACTTGGGCCCAAATTGTAAAATGGTCTTATCTATTGCCGATTTCGTTCCAATTCACATTCCAAGTAATATTCGGCATGCTAATTACATTGCCGGTTGCCAAATTGCATTATCTCTTATAGTTTCCGAGATATGGACTATCGATAATTTACACCTTAGGCTCTGTTTCTAACTTGGGCCCAAATTGTAAAATGGTCTTATCTATTGGCGATTTCGTTCCAATTCACATTCCAAGTAATATTCGGCATGCTAATTACATTGCCGGTTGCCAAATTGCATTATCTCTTATAGTTTCCGAGATATGGACTATCGATAATTTACACCTTAGGCTCTGCTTCTAACTTGGGCCCAAATTGTAAAATCGTCTTATCTATTGGCGATTTCGTTCCAATTCACATTCCAAGTAATATTCGGCATGCTAATTACATTGCCGGTTGCCAAATTGCATTATCTCTTATAGTTTCCGAGATATGGACTATCGATAATTTACATCTTAGGCTCTGCTTCTAACTTGGGCCCAAATTGTAAAATGGTCTTATCTATTGGCGATTTCGTTCCAATTCACATTCCAAGTAATATTCGGCATGCTAATTACATTGCCGGTTGCCAAATTGCATTATCTCTTATAGTTTCCGAGATATGGCCTATCGATAATTTACACCTTAGGCTCTGCTTCTAACTTGGGCCCAAATTGTAAAATGGTCTTATCTATTGCCGATTTCGTTCCAATTCACATTCCAAGTAATATTCGGCATGCTAATTACATTGCCGGTTGCCAAATTGCATTATCTCTTATAGTTTCCGAGATATGGACTATCGATAATTTACACCTTAGGCTCTGTTTCTAACTTGGGCCCAAATTGTAAAATGGTCTTATCTATTGGCGATTTCGTTCCAATTCACATTCCAAGTAATATTCGGCATGCTAATTACATTGCCGGTTGCCAAATTGCATTATCTCTTATAGTTTCCGAGATATGGACTATCGATAATTTACACCTTAGGCTCTGCTTCTAACTTGGGCCCAAATTGTAAAATCGTCTTATCTATTGGCGATTTCGTTCCAATTCACATTCCAAGTAATATTCGGCATGCTAATTACATTGCCGGTTGCCAAATTGCATTATCTCTTATAGTTTCCGAGATATGGACTATCGGTAATTTACACCTTAGGCTCTGCTTCTAACTTGGGCCCAAATTGTAAAATGGTCTTACCTATTGGCGATTTCGTTCCAATTCACATTCCAAGTAATATTCGGCATGCTAATTACATTGCCGGTTGCCAAATTGCATTATCTCTTATAGTTTCCGAGATATGGACTATCGATAATTTACACCTTAGGCTCTGCTTCTAACTTGGGCCCAAATTGTAAAATGGTCTTATCTATTGGCGATTTCGTTCCAATTCACATTCCAAGTAATATTCGGCATGCTAATTACATTGCCGGTTGCCAAATTGCATTATCTCTTATAGTTTCCGAGATATGGACTATCGATAATTTACATCTTAGGCTCTGCTTCTAACTTGGGCCCAAATTGTAAAATGGTCTTATCTATTGGCGATTTCGTTCCAATTCACATTCCAAGTAATATTCGGCATGCTAATTACATTGCCGGTTGCCAAATTGCATTATCTCTTATAGTTTCCGAGATATGGACTGTCGATAATTTACACCTTAGGCTCTGCTTCTAACTTGGGCCCAAATTGTAAAATGGTCTTATCTATTGGCGATTTCGTTCCAATTCACTTTCCAAGTAATATTCGGCATGCTAATTACATTGCCGGTTGCCAAATTGCATTATCTCTTATAGTTTCCGAGATATGGACTATCGATAATTTACACCTTAGGCTCTGCTTCTAACTTGGGCCCAAATTGTAAAATGGTCTTATCTATTGGCGATTTCGTTCCAATTCACTTTCCAAGTAATATTCGGCATGCTAATTACATTGCCGGTTGCCAAATTGCATTATCTCTTATAGTTTCCAAGATATGGACTATCGATAATTTACACCTTAGGCTCTGCTTCTAACTTGGGCCCAAATTGTAAAATGGTCTTATCTATTGGCGATTTCGTTCCAATTCACATTCCAAGTAATATTCGGCATGCTAATTACATTGCCGGTTGCCAAATTGCATTATCTCTTATAGTTTCCGTGATATGGACTATCGATAATTTACACCTTAGGCTCTGCTTCTAACATGGACCCAAATTGTAAAATGGTCTTATCTATTGGAGATTTCGTTCCAATTCACATTCCAAGTAATATTCGGCATGCTAATTACATTGCCGGTTGCCAAATTGCATTATCTCTTATAGTTTCCGAGATATGGACTATCGATAATTTACACCTTAGGCTCTGCTTCTAACTTAGCCCAAATTGTAAAATCGTCTTATCTATTGGCGATTTCGTTCCAATTCACATTCCAAGAAATATTCGGCATGCTAATTACATTGCCGGTTGCCAAATTGCATTATCTCTTATAGTTTCCGAGATATGGACTATCGATAATTTACACCTTAGGCTCTGCTTCTAACTTGGGCCCAAATTGTAAAATGGTCTTATCTATTGGCGATTTCGTTCCAATTCACATTCCAAGTAATATCCGGCATGCTAATTACATTGCCGGTTGCCAAATTGAATTATCTCTTATAGTTTCCGAGATATGGACTATCGATAATTTACACCTTAGGCTCTGCTTCTAACTTGGGCCCAAATTGTAAAATGGTCTTATCTATTGGAGATTTCATTCCAATTCACATTCCAAGTAATATTCGGCATGCTAATTACATTGCCGGTTGCCAAATTGCATTATCTCTTATAGTTTCCGAGATATGGACTATCGATAATTTACATCTTAGGCTCTGCTTCTAACTTGGGCCCAAATTGTAAAATGGTCTTATCTATTGGAGATTTCATTCCAATTCACATTCCAAGTAATATTCGGCATTCTAATTACATTGCCGGTTGCCAAATTGCAATATCTCTTATAGTTTCCGAGGTCTTATCTATTGGCGATTTCGTTCCAATTCACATTCCAAGTAGTATTCGGCATGCTAATTACATTGCCGGTTGCCAAATTGCATTATCTCTTATAGTTTCCGAGATATGGACTATCGATAATTTACACCTTAGGCTCTGCTTCTAACTTGGGCCCAAATTGTAAAATGGTCTTACCTATTGGCGATTTCGTTCCAATTCACATTCCAAGTAATATTCGGCATGCTAATTACTTTGCCGGTTGCCAAATTGCATTATCTCTTATAGTTTCCGAGATATGGACTATCGATAATTTACACCTTAGGCTCTGCTTCTAACTTGGGCCCAAATTGTAAAATGGTGTTATCTATTGGCGATTTCGTTCCAATTCACATTCCAAGTAATATTCGGCATGCTAATTACATTGCCGGTTGCCAAATTGCATTATCTCTTATAGTTTCCGAGATATGGACTATCGATTATTTACATCTTAGGCTCTGCTTCTAACTTGGGCCCAAATTGTAAAATGGTCTTATCTATTGGCGATTTCGTTCCAATTCACATTCCAAGTAATATTCGGCATGCTAATTACATTGCCGGTTGCCAAATTGCATTATCTCTTATTGTTTCCGAGATATGGACTATCGATAATTTACACCTTAGGCTCTGCTTCTAACTTGGGCCCAAATTGTAAAATGGTCTTATCTATTGGCGATTTCATTCCAATTCACATTCCAAGTAATATTCGGCATGCTAATTACATTGCCGGTTGCCAAATTGCATTATCTCTTATAGTTTCCGAGATATGGACTATCGATAATTTACACCTTAGGCTCTGCTTCTAACTTGGGCCCAAATTGTAAAATGGTCTTATCTATTGGCGATTTCGTTCCAATTCACATTCCAAGTAATATTCGGCATGCTAATTACATTGCCGGTGGCCAAATTGAATTATCTCTTATAGTTTCCGAGATATGGACTATCGATAATTTACACCTTAGGCTCTGCTTCTAACTTGGGCCCAAATTGTAAAATGGTCTTACCTATTGGCGATTTCGTTCCAATTCACATTCCATGTAATATTCGGCATGCTAATTACATTGCCGGTTGCCAAATTGCATTATCTCTTATACTTTCCGAGATATGGACTATCGATAATTTACACCTTAGGCTCTGCTTCTAACTTGGGCCCAAATTGTAAAATGGTCTTATCTATTGGCGATTTCGTTCCAATTCACATTCCAAGTAATATTCGGCATGCTAATTACATTGCCGGTTGCCAAATTGCATTATCTCTTATAGTTTCCGAGATATGGACTATCAATAATTTACACCTTAGGCTCTGCTTCTAACTTGGGCCCAAATTGTAAAATGGTCTTATCTATTGGCGATTTCGTTCCAATTCACATTCCAAGTAATATTCGGCATGCTAATTACATTGCCGGTTGCCAAATTGCATTATCTCTTATAGTTTCCGAGATATGGACTATCGATAATTTAAACCTTAGGTTCTGCTTCTAACTTGGGCCCAAATTGTAAAATGGTCTTATCTATTGGCGATTTCGTTCCAATTCACTTTCCAAGTAATATTCGGCATGCTAATTACATTGCCGGTTGCCAAATTGCATTATCTCTTATAGTTTCCGAGATATGGACTATCGATAATTTACACCTTAGGCTCTGCTTCTAACTTTGGCCCAAATTGTAAAATGGTCTTATCTATTGGCGATTTCGTTCCAATTCACACTCCAAGTAATATTCGGCATGCTAATTACATTGCCGGTTGCGAAATTGCATTATCTCTTATAGTTTCCGAGATATGGACTATCAATAATTTACACCTTAGGCTCTGCTTCTAACTTGGGCCCAAATTGTAAAATGGTCTTATCTATTGGCGATTTCGTTCCAATTCACATTCCAAGTAATATTCGGCATGCTAATTACATTGCCGGTTGCCAAATTGCATTATTTCTTATAGTTTCCGAGATATGGACTATCGATAATTTACACCTTAGGCTCTGCTTCTAACTTGGGCCCAAATTGTAAAATGGTCTTATCTATTGGCGATTTCGTTCCAATACACATTACAAGTAATATTCGGCATGCTAATTACATTGCCGGTTGCCAAATTGCATTATCTCTTATAGTTTCCGAGATATGGACTATCGATAATTTACACCTTAGGCTCTGCTTCTAACTTGGGCCCAAATTGTAAAATGGTCTTATCTATTGGCGATTTCGTTCCAATTCACATTCCAATTAATATTCGGCATGCTAATTACATTGCCAGTTGCCAAATTGCATTATCTCTTATAGTTTCCGGGATATGGACTATCGATAATTTACACCTTAGGCTCGGCTTCTAACTTGGGCCCAAATTGTAAAATGGTCTTACCTATTGGCGATTTCGTTCCAATTCACATTCCAAGTAATATTCGGCATGCTAATTACTTTGCCGGTTGCCAAATTGCATTATCTCTTATAGTTTCCGAGATATGGACTATCGATTATTTACATCTTAGGCTCTGCTTCTAACTTGGGCCCAAATTGTAAAATGGTCTTATCTATTGGCGATTTCGTTCCAATTCACATTCCAAGTAATATTCGGCATGCTAATTACATTGCCGGTTGCCAAATTGCATTATCTCTTATAGTTTCCGAGATATGGACTATCGATTATTTACACCTTAGGCTCTGCTTCTAACTTGGGCCCAAATTGTAATATGGTCTTATCTATTGGCGATTTCGTTCCAATTCACATTCCAAGTAATATTCGGCATGCTAATTACATTGCCGGTTGCCAAATTGCATTATCTCTTATAGTTTCCGAGATATGGACTATCGATTATTTACACCTTAGGCTCTGCTTCTAACTTGGGCCCAAATTGTAAAATGGTCTTATCTATTGGCGATTTCGTTCCAATTCACATTCCAAGTAATATTCGGCATGCTAATTACATTGCCGGTTGCCAAATTGCATTATCTCTTATAGTTTCCGAGATATGGACTATCGATTATTTACATCTTAGGCTCTGCTTCTAACTTGGGCCCAAATTGTAAAATGGTCTTATCTATTGGCGATTTCGTTCCAATTCACATTCCAAGTAATATTCGGCATGCTAATTACATTGCCGGTTGCCAAATTGCATTATCTCTTATTGTTTCCGAGATATGGACTATCGATAATTTACACCTTAGGCTCTGCTTCTAACTTGGGCCCAAATTGTAAAATGGTCTTATCTATTGGCGATTTCATTCCAATTCACATTCCAAGTAATATTCGGCATGCTAATTACATTGCCGGTTGCCAAATTGCATTATCTCTTATAGTTTCCGAGATATGGACTATCGATAATTTACACCTTAGGCTCTGCTTCTAACTTGGGCCCAAATTGTAAAATGGTCTTATCTATTGGCGATTTCGTTCCAATTCACATTCCAAGTAATATTCGGCATGCTAATTACATTGCCGGTGGCCAAATTGAATTATCTCTTATAGTTTCCGAGATATGGACTATCGATAATTTACACCTTAGGCTCTGCTTCTAACTTGGGCCCAAATTGTAAAATGGTCTTACCTATTGGCGATTTCGTTCCAATTCACATTCCATGTAATATTCGGCATGCTAATTACATTGCCGGTTGCCAAATTGCATTATCTCTTATACTTTCCGAGATATGGACTATCGATAATTTACACCTTAGGCTCTGCTTCTAACTTGGGCCCAAATTGTAAAATGGTCTTATCTATTGGCGATTTCGTTCCAATTCACATTCCAAGTAATATTCGGCATGCTAATTACATTGCCGATTGCCAAATTGCATTATCTCTTATAGTTTCCGAGATATGGACTATCGATAATTTACACCTTAGGCTCTGCTTCTAACTTGGGCCCAAATTGTAATATGGTCTTATCTATTGGCGATTTCGTTCCAATTCACATTCCAAGTAATATTCGGCATGCTAATTACATTGCCGGTTGCCAAATTGCATTATCTCTTATAGTTTCCGAGATATGGACTATCGATAATTTACACCTTAGGCTCTGCTTCTAACTTGGGCCCAAATTGTAAAATGATCTTATCTATTGGCGATTTCGTTCCAATTCACATTCCAAGTAATATTCGGCATGCTAATTACATTGCCGGTTGCCAAATTGCATTATCTCTTATAGTTTCCGAGATATGGACTATCAATAATTTACACCTTAGGCTCTGCTTCTAACTTGGGCCCAAATTGTAAAATGGTCTTATCTATTGGCGATTTCGTTCCAATTCACATTCCAAGTAATATTCGGCATGTTAATTACATTGCCGGTTGCCAAATTGCATTATCTCTTATAGTTTCCGAGATATGGACTATCGATAATTTACACCTTTGGTTCTGCTTCTAACTTGGGCCCAAATTGTAAAATGGTCTTATCTATTGGCGATTTCGTTCCAATTCACTTTCCAAGTAATATTCGGCATGCTAATTACATTGCCGGTTGCCAAATTGCATTATCTCTTATAGTTTCCGAGATATGGACTATCGATAATTTACACCTTAGGCTCTGCTTCTAACATTGGCCCAAATTGTAAAATGGTCTTACCTATTGGCGATTTCGTTCCAATTCACACTCCAAGTAATATTCGGCATGCTAATTACATTGCCGGTTGCGAAATTGCATTATCTCTTATAGTTTCCGAGATATGGACTATCAATAATTTACACCTTAGGCTCTGCTTCTAACTTGGGCCCAAATTGTAAAATGGTCTTATCTATTGGCGATTTCGTTCCAATTCACATTCCAAGTAATATTCGGCATGCTAATTACATTGCCGGTTGCCAAATTGCATTATCTCTTATAGTTTCCGAGATATGGACTATCGATAATTTACACCTTAGGCTCTGCTTCTAACTTGGACCCAAATTGTAAAATGGTCTTATCTATTGGCGATTTCGTTCCAATTCACAGTCCAAGTAATATTCGGCATGCTAATTACATTTCCGGTTGCCAAATTGCATTATCTCTTATAGTTTCCGAGATATGGACTATCGATAATTTACACTTTAGGCTCTGCTTCTAACTTGGGCCCAAATTGTAAAATGGTCTTATCTATTGGCGATTTCGTTCCAATTCACATTCCAAGTAATATTCGGCATGCTAATTACATTGCCGGTTGCCAAATTGCATTATCTCTTATAGTTTCCGGGATATGGACTATCGATAATTTACACCTTAGGCTCTGCTTCTAACTTGGGCCCAAATTGTAAAATGGTCTTCTCTATTGGCGATTTCGTTCCAATTCACATTCCAAGTAATATTCGGCATGCTAATTACATTGCCGGTTGCCAAATTGCATTATCTCTTATAGTTTCCGAGATATGGACTATCGATAATTTACACCTTAGGCTCTGTTTCTAACTTGGGCCCAAATTGTAAAATGGTCTTATCTATTGGCGATTTCGTTCCAATTCACATTCCAAGTAATATTCGGCATGCTAATTACATTGCCGGTTGCCAAATTACATTATCTCTTATAGTTTCCGAGATATGGACTATCGATAATTTACACCTTAGGCTCTGCTTCTAACTTGGGCCCAAATTGTAAAATCGTCTTATCTATTGGCGATTTCGTTCCAATTCACATTCCAAGTAATATTCGGCATGGTAATTACATTGCCGGTTGCCAAATTGCATTATCTCTTATAGTTTCCGAGATATGGACTATCGGTAATTTACACCTTAGGCTCTGCTTCTAACTTGGGCCCAAATTGTAAAATGGTCTTATCTATTGGCGATTTCGTTCCAATTCACATTCCAAGTAATATCCGGCATGCTAATTACATTGCCGGTTGCCAAATTGAATTATCTCTTATAGTTTCCGAGATATGGACTATCGATAATTTACACCTTAGGCTCTGCTTCTAACTTGGGCCCAAATTGTAAAATGGTCTTATCTATTGCCGATTTCGTTCCAATTCACATTCCAAGTAATATTCGGCATGCTAATTACATTGCCGGTTGCCAAATTGCATTATCTCTTATAGTTTCCGAGATATGGACTATCGATAATTTACACCTTAGGCTCTGCTTCTAACTTGGGCCCAAATTGTAAAATGGTCTTATCTATTGGCTATTTCGTTCCAATTCACATTCCAAGTAATATTCGGCATGCTAATTACATTGCCGGTTGCCAAATTGCATTATCTCTTATAGTTTCCGAGATATGGACTATCGATAATTTACATCTTAGGCTCTGCTTCTAACTTGGGCCCAAATTGTAAAATGGTCTTATCTATTGGCGATTTCGTTCCAATTCACATTCCAAGTAATATTCGGCATGCTAATTACATTGCCGGTTGCCAAATTGCATTATCTCTTATAGTTTCCGAGATATGGACTATCGATAATTTACACCTTAGGCTCTGCTTCTAACTTGGGCCCAAATTGTAAAATGGTCTTATCTATTGCCGATTTCGTTCCAATTCACATTCCAAGTAATATTCGGCATGCTAATTACATTGCCGGTTGCCAAATTGCATTATCTCTTATAGTTTCCGAGATATGGACTATCGGTAATTTACACCTTAGGCTCTGCTTCTAACTTGGGCCCAAATTGTAAAATGGTCTTATCTATTGGCTATTTCGTTCCAATTCACATTCCAAGTAATATTCGGCATGCTAATTACATTGCCGGTTGCCAAATTGCATTATCTCTTATAGTTTCCTAGATATGGACTATCGATAATTTACACCTTAGGCTCTGCTTCTAACTTGGGCCCAAATTGTAAAATGGTCTTATCTATTGGCGATTTCGTTCCAATTCACATTCCAAGTAATATTCGGCATGCTATATTACATTGCCGGTTGCCAAATTGCATTATCTCTTATAGTTTCCGAGATATGGACTATCGATAATTTACACCTTAGGCTCTGCTTCTAACTTGGGCCCAAATTGTAAAATCGTCTTATCTATTGGCGATTTCGTTCCAATTCACATTCCAAGTAATATTCGGCATGCTAATTACATTGCCGGTTGCCAAATTGCATTATCTCTTATAGTTTCCGAGATATGGACTATCGATAATTTACACCTTAGGCTCTGCTTCTAACTTGGGCCCAAATTGTAAAATGGTCTTACCTATTGGCGATTTCGTTCCAATTCACATTCCAAGTAGTATTCGGCATGCTAATTACATTGCCGGTTGCCAAATTGCATTATCTCTTATAGTTTCCGAGATATGGACTATCGATAATTTACACCTTAGGCTCTGCTTCTAACTTGGGCCTAAATTGTAAAATGGTCTTATCTATTGGCGATTTCGTCCCAATTCACATTCCAAGTAATATTCGGCATGCTAATTACATTGCCGGTTGCGAAATTGCATTATCTCTTATAGTTTCCGAGATATGGACTATCGATAATTTACACCTTAGGCTCTGCTTCTAACTTGGGCCCAAATTGTAAAATGGTCTTATCTATTGGAGATTTCATTCCAATTCACATTCCAAGTAATATTCGGCATGCTAATTACATTGCCGGTTGCCAAATTGCAATATCTCTTATAGTTTCCGAGGTCTTATCTATTGGCGATTTCGTTCCAATTCACATTCCAAGTAGTATTCGGCATGCTAATTACATTGCCGGTTGCCAAATTGCATTATCTCTTATAGTTTCCGAGATATGGACTATCGATAATTTACACCTTAGGCTCTGCTTCTAACTTGGGCCCAAATTGTAAAATGGTCTTACCTATTGGCGATTTCGTTCCAATTCACATTCCAAGTAATATTCGGCATGCTAATTACTTTGCCGGTTGCCAAATTGCATTATCTCTTATAGTTTCCGAGATATGGACTATCGATAATTTACACCTTAGGCTCTGCTTCTAACTTGGGCCCAAATTGTAAAATGGTCTTATCTATTGGCGATTTCGTTCCAATTCACATTCCAAGTAATATTCGGCATGCTAATTACATTGCCGGTTGCCAAATTGCATTATCTCTTATAGTTTCCGAGATATGGACTATCGATTATTTACATCTCAGGCTCTGCTTCTAACTTGGGCCCAAATTGTAAAATGGTCTTATCTATTGGCGATTTCGTTCCAATTCACATTCCAAGTAATATTCGGCATGCTAATTACATTGCCGGTTGCCAAATTGCATTATCTGTTATAGTTTCCGAGATATGGACTATCGATAATTTACACCTTAGGCTCTGCTTCTAACTTGGGCCCAAATTGTAAAATGGACTTATCTATTGCCGATTTCGTTCCAATTCACATTCCAAGTAATATTCGGCATGCTAATTACATTGCCGGTTGCCAAATTGCATTATCTCTTATTGTTTCCGAGATATGGACTATCGATAATTTACACCTTAGGCTCTGCTTCTAACTTGGGCCCAAATTGTAAAATGGTCTTATCTATTGGCGATTTCATTCCAATTCACATTCCAAGTAATATTCGGCATGCTAATTACATTGCCGGTTGCCAAATTGCATTATCTCTTATAGTTTCCGAGATATGGACTATCGATAATTTACACCTTAGGCTCTGCTTCTAACTTGGGCCCAAATTGTAAAATGGTCTTATCTATTGGCGATTTCGTTCCAATTCACATTCCAAGTAATATTCGGCATGCTAATTACATTGCCGGTGGACAAATTGAATTATCTCTTATAGTTTCCGAGATATGGACTATCGATAATTTACACCTTAGGCTCTGCTTCTAACTTGGGCCCAAATTGTAAAATGGTCTTGTCTATTGGCGATTTCGTTCCAATTCACATTCCAAGTTATATTCGGCATGCTAATTACATTGCCGGTTGCCAAATTGCATTATCTCTTATAGTTTCCGAGATATGGACTATCGATAATTTACACCTTAGGCTCTGCTTCTAACTTGGGCCCAAATTGTAAAATCGTCTTATCTATTGGCGATTTCGTTCCAATTCACATTCCAAGTAATATTCGGCATGCTAATTACATTGCCGGTTGCCAAATTGCATTATCTCTTATAGTTTCCGAGATATGGACTATCGGTAATTTACACCTTAGGCTCTGCTTCTAACTTGGGCCCAAATTGTAAAATGGTCTTATCTATTGGCGATTTCGTTCCAATTCACATTCCAAGTAATATCCGGCATGCTAATTACATTGCCGGTTGCCAAATTGAATTATCTCTTATAGTTTCCGAGATATGGACTATCGATAATTTACACCTTAGGCTCTGCTTCTAACTTGGGCCCAAATTGTAAAATGGTCTTATCTATTGGCGATTTCGTTCCAATTCACATTCCAAGTAATATTCGGCATGCTAATTACATTGCCGGTTGCCAAATTGCATTATCTCTTATAGTTTCCGAGATATGGACTATCGATAATTTACACCTTAGGCTCTGCTTCTAACTTGGGCCCAAATTGTAAAATGGTCTTATCTATTGGCGATTTCGTTCCAATTCACATTCCAAGTAATATTCGGCATGCTAATTACATTGCTGGTTGCCAAATTGCATTATCTCTTATAGTTTCCGAGATATGGACTATCGATTATTTACATCTTAGGCTCTGCTTCTAACTTGGGCCCAAATTGTAAAATGGTCTTATCTATTGGCGATTTCGTTCCAATTCACATTCCAAGTAATATTCGGCATGCTAATTACATTGCCGGTTGCCAAATTGCATTATCTCTTTTAGTTTCCGAGATATGGACTATCGATAATTTACACCTTAGGCTCTGCTTCTAACTAGGGCCCAAATTGTAAAATGGTCTTACCTATTGGCGATTTCGTTCCAATTCACATTCCATGTAATATTCGGCATGCTAATTACATTGCCGGTTGCCAAATTGCATTATCTCTTATACTTTCCGAGATATGGACTATCGATAATTTACACCTTAGGCTCTGCTTCTAACATTGGCCCAAATTGTAAAATGGTCTTACCTATTGGCGATTTCGTTCCAATTCACACTCCAAGTAATATTCGGCATGCTAATTACATTGCCGGTTGCGAAATTGCATTATCTCTTATAGTTTCCGAGATATGGACTATCAATAATTTACACCTTAGGCTCTGCTTCTAACTTGGGCCCAAATTGTAAAATGGTCTTATCTATTGGCGATTTCGTTCCAATTCACATTCCAAGTAATATTCGGCATGCTAATTACATTGACGGTTGCCAAATTGCATTATCTCTTATAGTTTCCGAGATATGGACTATCGATAATTTACACCTTAGGCTCTGCTTCTAACTTGGACCCAAATTGTAAAATGGTCTTATCTATTGGCGATTTCGTTCCAATTCACAGTCCAAGTAATATTCGGCATGCTAATTACATTTCCGGTTGCCAAATTGCATTATCTCTTATAGTTTCCGAGATATGGACTATCGATAATTTACACTTTAGGCTCTGCTTCTAACTTGGGCCCAAATTGTAAAATGGTCTTATCTATTGGCGATTTCGTTCCAATTCACATTCCAAGTAATATTCGGCATGCTAATTACATTGCCGGTTGCCAAATTGCATTATCTCTTATACTTTCCGAGATATGGACTATCGATAATTTACACCTTAGGCTCTGCTTCTAACTAGGGCCCAAATTGTAAAATGGTCTTACCTATTGGCGATTTCGTTCCAATTCACATTCCATGTAATATTCGGCATGCTAATTACATTGCCGGTTGCCAAATTGCATTATCTCTTATACTTTCCGAGATATGGACTATCGATAATTTACACCTTAGGCTCTGCTTCTAACTTGGGCCCAAATTGTAAAATGGTCTTATCTATT
Source organism: Rhynchophorus ferrugineus (assembly GCF_030347505.1). NCBI lineage: Eukaryota > Metazoa > Arthropoda > Insecta > Coleoptera > Curculionidae > Rhynchophorus > Rhynchophorus ferrugineus. Next base: position 212,132 of record NW_027472824.1, on the reverse strand, counting down.
GGCGATTTCGTTCCAATTCACATTCCAAGTAATATTCGGCATGCTAATTACATTGCCGATTGCCAAATTGCATTATCTCTTATACTTTCCGAGATATGGACTATCGATAATTTACACCTTAGGCTCTGCTTCTAACTTGGGCCCAAATTGTAAAATGGTCTTATCTATTGGCGATTTCGTTCCAATTCACATTCCAAGTAATATCCGGCATGCTAATTACATTGCCGGTTGCCAAATTGAATTATCTCTTATAGTTTCCGAGATATGGACTATCGATAATTTACACCTTAGGCTCTGCTTCTAACATTGGCCCAAATTGTAAAATGGTCTTACCTATTGGCGATTTCGTTCCAATTCACACTCCAAGTAATATTCGGCATGCTAATTACATTGCCGGTTGCGAAATTGCATTATCTCTTATAGTTTCCGAGATATGGACTATCAATAATTTACACCTTAGGCTCTGCTTCTAACTTGGGCCCAAATTGTAAAATGGTCTTATCTATTGGCGATTTCGTTCCAATTCACATTCCAAGTAATATTCGGCATGCTAATTACATTGCCGGTTGCCAAATTGCATTATCTCTTATAGTTTCCGAGATATGGACTATCGATAATTTACACCTTAGGCTCTGCTTCTAACTTGGACCCAAATTGTAAAATGGTCTTATCTATTGGCGATTTCGTTCCAATTCACAGTCCAAGTAATATTCGGCATGCTAATTACATTTCCGGTTGCCAAATTGCATTATCTCTTATAGTTTCCGAGATATGGACTATCGATAATTTACACTTTAGGCTCTGCTTCTAACTTGGGCCCAAATTGTAAAATGGTCTTATCTATTGGCGATTTCGTTCCAATTCACATTCCAAGTAATATTCGGCATGCTAATTACATTGCCGGTTGCCAAATTGCATTATCTCTTATAGTTTCCGGGATATGGACTATCGATAATTTACACCTTAGGCTCTGCTTCTAACTTGGGCCCAAATTGTAAAATGGTCTTCTCTATTGGCGATTTCGTTCCAATTCACATTCCAAGTAATATTCGGCATGCTAATTACATTGCCGGTTGCCAAATTGCATTATCTCTTATAGTTTCCGAGATATGGACTATCGATAATTTACACCTTAGGCTCTGTTTCTAACTTGGGCCCAAATTGTAAAATGGTCTTATCTATTGGCGATTTCGTTCCAATTCACATTCCAAGTAATATTCGGCATGCTAATTACATTGCCGGTTGCCAAATTGCATTATCTCTTATAGTTTCCGAGATATGGACTATCGATAATTTACACCTTAGGCTCTGCTTCTAACTTGGGCCCAAATTGTAAAATCGTCTTATCTATTGGCGATTTCGTTCCAATTCACATTCCAAGTAATATTCGGCATGGTAATTACATTGCCGGTTGCCAAATTGCATTATCTCTTATAGTTTCCGAGATATGGACTATCGGTAATTTACACCTTAGGCTCTGCTTCTAACTTGGGCCCAAATTGTAAAATGGTCTTATCTATTGGCGATTTCGTTCCAATTCACATTCCAAGTAATATCCGGCATGCTAATTACATTGCCGGTTGCCAAATTGAATTATCTCTTATAGTTTCCGAGATATGGACTATCGATAATTTACACCTTAGGCTCTGCTTCTAACTTGGGCCCAAATTGTAAAATGGTCTTACCTATTGGCGATTTCGTTCCAATTCACATTCCAAGTAATATTCGGCATGCTAATTACATTGCCGGTTGCCAAATTGCATTATCTCTTATAGTTTCCGAGATATGGACTATCGATAATTTACATCTTAGGCTCTGCTTCTAACTTGGGCCCAAATTGTAAAATGGTCTTATCTATTGGCGATTTCGTTCCAATTCACATTCCAAGTAATATTCGGCATGCTAATTACATTGCCGGTTGCCAAATTGCATTATCTCTTATAGTTTCCGAGATATGGACTATCGATAATTTACACCTTAGGCTCTGCTTCTAACTTGGGCCCAAATTGTAAAATGGTCTTATCTATTGCCGATTTCGTTCCAATTCACATTCCAAGTAATATTCGGCATGCTAATTACATTGCCGGTTGCCAAATTGCATTATCTCTTATAGTTTCCGAGATATGGACTATCGATAATTTACACCTTAGGCTCTGCTTCTAACTTGGGCCCAAATTGTAAAATGGTCTTATCTATTGGCTATTTCGTTCCAATTCACATTCCAAGTAATATTCGGCATGCTAATTACATTGCCGGTTGCCAAATTGCATTATCTCTTATAGTTTCCTAGATATGGACTATCGATAATTTACACCTTAGGCTCTGCTTCTAACTTGGGCCCAAATTGTAAAATGGTCTTATCTATTGGCGATTTCGTTCCAATTCACATTCCAAGTAATATTCGGCATGCTATATTACATTGCCGGTTGCCAAATTGCATTATCTCTTATAGTTTCCGAGATATGGACTATCGATAATTTACACCTTAGGCTCTGCTTCTAACTTGGGCCCAAATTGTAAAATCGTCTTATCTATTGGCGATTTCGTTCCAATTCACATTCCAAGTAATATTCGGCATGCTAATTACATTGCCGGTTGCCAAATTGCATTATCTCTTATAGTTTCCGAGATATGGACTATCGATAATTTACACCTTAGGCTCTGCTTCTAACTTGGGCCCAAATTGTAAAATGGTCTTACCTATTGGCGATTTCGTTCCAATTCACATTCCAAGTAGTATTCGGCATGCTAATTACATTGCCGGTTGCCAAATTGCATTATCTCTTATAGTTTCCGAGATATGGACTATCGATAATTTACACCTTAGGCTCTGCTTCTAACATTGGCCCAAATTGTAAAATGGTCTTACCTATTGGCGATTTCGTTCCAATTCACATTCCATGTAATATTCGGCATGCTAATTACATTGCCGGTTGCCAAATTGCATTATCTCTTATACTTTCCGAGATATGGACTATCGATAATTTACACCTTAGGCTCTGCTTCTAACTTGGGCCCAAATTGTAAAATGGTCTTATCTATTGGCGATTTCGTTCCAATTCACATTCCATGTAATATTCGGCATGCTAATTACATTGCCGGTTGCCAAATTGCATTATCTCTTATAGTTTCCGAGATATGGACTATCGATAATTTACACCTTAGGCTCTGCTTCTAACTTGGGCCCAAATTGTAATATGGTCTTATCTATTGGCGATTTCGTTCCAATTCACATTCCAAGTAATATTCGGCATGCTAATTACATTGCCGGTTGCCAAATTGCATTATCTCTTATAGTTTCCGAGATATGGACTATCGATAATTTACACCTTAGGCTCTGCTTCTAACTTGGGCCCAAATTGTAAAATGATCTTATCTATTGGCGATTTCGTTCCAATTCACATTCCAAGTAATATTCGGCATGCTAATTACATTGCCGGTTGCCAAATTGCATTATCTCTTATAGTTTCCGAGATATGGACTATCAATAATTTACACCTTAGGCTCTGCTTCTAACTTGGGCCCAAATTGTAAAATGGTCTTATCTATTGGCGATTTCGTTCCAATTCACATTCCAAGTAATATTCGGCATGTTAATTACATTGCCGGTTGCCAAATTGCATTATCTCTTATAGTTTCCGAGATATGGACTATCGATAATTTACACCTTAGGTTCTGCTTCTAACTTGGGCCCAAATTGTAAAATGGTCTTATCTATTGGCGATTTCGTTCCAATTCACTTTCCAAGTAATATTCGGCATGCTAATTACATTGCCGGTTGCCAAATTGCATTATCTCTTATAGTTTCCGAGATATGGACTATCGATAATTTACACCTTAGGCTCTGCTTCTAACATTGGCCCAAATTGTAAAATGGTCTTACCTATTGGCGATTTCGTTCCAATTCACACTCCAAGTAATATTCGGCATGCTAATTACATTGCCGGTTGCGAAATTGCATTATCTCTTATAGTTACCGAGATATGGACTATCAATAATTTACACCTTAGGCTCTGCTTCTAACTTGGGCCCAAATTGTAAAATGGTCTTATCTATTGGCGATTTCGTTCCAATTCACATTCCAAGTAATATTCGGCATGCTAATTACATTGCCGGTTGCCAAATTGCATTATCTCTTATAGTTTCCGAGATATGGACTATCGATAATTTACACCTTAGGCTCTGCTTCTAACTTGGACCCAAATTGTAAAATGGTCTTATCTATTGGCGATTTCGTTCCAATTCACAGTCCAAGTAATATTCGGCATGCTAATTACATTTCCGGTTGCCAAATTGCATTATCTCTTATAGTTTCCGAGATATGGACTATCGATAATTTACACTTTAGGCTCTGCTTCTAACTTGGGCCCAAATTGTAAAATGGTCTTATCTATTGGCGATTTCGTTCCAATTCACATTCCAAGTAATATTCGGCATGCTAATTACATTGCCGGTTGCCAAATTGCATTATCTCTTATAGTTTCCGGGATATGGACTATCGATAATTTACACCTTAGGCTCTGCTTCTAACTTGGGCCCAAATTGTAAAATGGTCTTCTCTATTGGCGATTTCGTTCCAATTCACATTCCAAGTAATATTCGGCATGCTAATTACATTGCCGGTTGCCAAATTGCATTATCTGTTATAGTTTCCGAGATATGGACTATCGATAATTTACACCTTAGGCTCTGTTTCTAACTTGGGCCCAAATTGTAAAATGGTCTTATCTATTGGCGATTTCGTTCCAATTCACATTCCAAGTAATATTCGGCATGCTAATTACATTGCCGGTTGCCAAATTGCATTATCTCTTATAGTTTCCGAGATATGGACTATCGATAATTTACACCTTAGGCTCTGCTTCTAACTTGGGCCCAAATTGTAAAATCGTCTTATCTATTGGCGATTTCGTTCCAATTCACATTCCAAGTAATATTCGGCATGGTAATTACATTGCCGGTTGCCAAATTGCATTATCTCTTATAGTTTCCGAGATATGGACTATCGGTAATTTACACCTTAGGCTCTGCTTCTAACTTGGGCCCAAATTGTAAAATGGTCTTATCTATTGGCGATTTCGTTCCAATTCACATTCCAAGTAATATCCGGCATGCTAATTACATTGCCGGTTGCCAAATTGAATTATCTCTTATAGTTTCCGAGATATGGACTATCGATAATTTACACCTTAGGCTCTGCTTCTAACTTGGGCCCAAATTGTAAAATGGTCTTACCTATTGGCGATTTCGTTCCAATTCACATTCCAAGTAATATTCGGCATGCTAATTACATTGCCGGTTGCCAAATTGCATTATCTCTTATAGTTTCCGAGATATGGACTATCGATAATTTACATCTTAGGCTCTGCTTCTAACTTGGGCCCAAATTGTAAAATGGTCTTATCTATTGGCGATTTCGTTCCAATTCACATTCCAAGTAATATTCGGCATGCTAATTACATTGCCGGTTGCCAAATTGCATTATCTCTTATAGTTTCCGAGATATGGACTATCGATAATTTACACCTTAGGCTCTGCTTCTAACTTGGGCCCAAATTGTAAAATGGTCTTATCTATTGCCGATTTCGTTCCAATTCACATTCCAAGTAATATTCGGCATGCTAATTACATTGCCGGTTGCCAAATTGCATTATCTCTTATAGTTTCCGAGATATGGACTATCGATAATTTACACCTTAGGCTCTGCTTCTAACTTGGGCCCAAATTGTAAAATGGTCTTATCTATTGGCTATTTCGTTCCAATTCACATTCCAAGTAATATTCGGCATGCTAATTACATTGCCGGTTGCCAAATTGCATTATCTCTTATAGTTTCCTAGATATGGACTATCGATAATTTACACCTTAGGCTCTGCTTCTAACTTGGGCCCAAATTGTAAAATGGTCTTATCTATTGGCGATTTCGTTCCAATTCACATTCCAAGTAATATTCGGCATGCTATATTACATTGCCGGTTGCCAAATTGCATTATCTCTTATAGTTTCCGAGATATGGACTATCGATAATTTACACCTTAGGCTCTGCTTCTAACTTGGGCCCAAATTGTAAAATCGTCTTATCTATTGGCGATTTCGTTCCAATTCACATTCCAAGTAATATTCGGCATGCTAATTACATTGCCGGTTGCCAAATTGCATTATCTCTTATAGTTTCCGAGATATGGACTATCGATAATTTACACCTTAGGCTCTGCTTCTAACTTGGGCCCAAATTGTAAAATGGTCTTACCTATTGGCGATTTCGTTCCAATTCACATTCCAAGTAGTATTCGGCATGCTAATTACATTGCCGGTTGCCAAATTGCATTATCTCTTATAGTTTCCGAGATATGGACTATCGATAATTTACACCTTAGGCTCTGCTTCTAACTTGGGCCTAAATTGTAAAATGGTCTTATCTATTGGCGATTTCGTCCCAATTCACATTCCAAGTAATATTCGGCATGCTAATTACATTGCCGGTTGCGAAATTGCATTATCTCTTATAGTTTCCGAGATATGGACTATCGATAATTTACACCTTAGGCTCTGCTTCTAACTTGGGCCCAAATTGTAAAATGGTCTTATCTATTGGAGATTTCATTCCAATTCACATTCCAAGTAATATTCGGCATGCTAATTACATTGCCGGTTGCCAAATTGCAATATCTCTTATAGTTTCCGAGGTCTTATCTATTGGCGATTTCGTTCCAATTCACATTCCAAGTAGTATTCGGCATGCTAATTACATTGCCGGTTGCCAAATTGCATTATCTCTTATAGTTTCCGAGATATGGACTATCGATAATTTACACCTTAGGCTCTGCTTCTAACTTGGGCCCAAATTGTAAAATGGTCTTACCTATTGGCGATTTCGTTCCAATTCACATTCCAAGTAATATTCGGCATGCTAATTACTTTGCCGGTTGCCAAATTGCATTATCTCTTATAGTTTCCGAGATATGGACTATCGATAATTTACACCTTAGGCTCTGCTTCTAACTTGGGCCCAAATTGTAAAATGGTCTTATCTATTGGCGATTTCGTTCCAATTCACATTCCAAGTAATATTCGGCATGCTAATTACATTGCCGGTTGCCAAATTGCATTATCTCTTATAGTTTCCGAGATATGGACTATTGATTATTTACATCTCAGGCTCTGCTTCTAACTTGGGCCCAAATTGTAAAATGGTCTTATCTATTGGCGATTTCGTTCCAATTCACATTCCAAGTAATATTCGGCATGCTAATTACATTGCCGGTTGCCAAATTGCATTATCTCTTATAGTTTCCGAGATATGGACTATCGATAATTTACACCTTAGGCTCTGCTTCTAACTTGGGCCCAAATTGTAAAATGGACTTATCTATTGCCGATTTCGTTCCAATTCACATTCCAAGTAATATTCGGCATGCTAATTACATTGCCGGTTGCCAAATTGCATTATCTCTTATTGTTTCCGAGATATGGACTATCGATAATTTACACCTTAGGCTCTGCTTCTAACTTGGGCCCAAATTGTAAAATGGTCTTATCTATTGGCGATTTCATTCCAATTCACATTCCAAGTAATATTCGGCATGCTAATTACATTGCCGGTTGCCAAATTGCATTATCTCTTATAGTTTCCGAGATATGGACTATCGATAATTTACACCTTAGGCTCTGCTTCTAACTTGGGCCCAAATTGTAAAATGGTCTTATCTATTGGCGATTTCGTTCCAATTCACATTCCAAGTAATATTCGGCATGCTAATTACATTGCCGGTGGACAAATTGAATTATCTCTTATAGTTTCCGAGATATGGACTATCGATAATTTACACCTTAGGCTCTGCTTCTAACTTGGGCCCAAATTGTAAAATGGTCTTGTCTATTGGCGATTTCGTTCCAATTCACATTCCAAGTTATATTCGGCATGCTAATTACATTGCCGGTTGCCAAATTGCATTATCTCTTATAGTTTCCGAGATATGGACTATCGATAATTTACACCTTAGGCTCTGCTTCTAACTTGGGCCCAAATTGTAAAATCGTCTTATCTATTGGCGATTTCGTTCCAATTCACATTCCAAGTAATATTCGGCATGCTAATTACATTGCCGGTTGCCAAATTGCATTATCTCTTATAGTTTCCGAGATATGGACTATCGATAATTTACACCTTAGGCTCTGCTTCTAACTTGGGCCCAAATTGTAAAATGGTCTTATCTATTGGCGATTTCGTTCCAATTCACATTCCAAGTAATATTCGGCATGCTAATTACATTGCTGGTTGCCAAATTGCATTATCTCTTATAGTTTCCGAGATATGGACTATCGATTATTTACATCTTAGGCTCTGCTTCTAACTTGGGCCCAAATTGTAAAATGGTCTTATCTATTGGCGATTTCGTTCCAATTCACATTCCAAGTAATATTCGGCATGCTAATTACATTGCCGGTTGCCAAATTGCATTATCTCTTATAGTTTCCGAGATATGGACTATCGATAATTTACACCTTAGGCTCTGCTTCTAACTAGGGCCCAAATTGTAAAATGGTCTTATCTATTGCCGATTTCGTTCCAATTCACATTCCAAGTAATATTCGGCATGCTAATTACATTGCCGGTTGCCAAATTGCATTATCTCTTATAGTTTCCGAGATATGGACTATCGATAATTTACACCTTAGGCTCTGCTTCTAACTTGGGCCCAAATTGTAAAATGGTCTTATCTATTGGCGATTTCATTCCAATTCACATTCCAAGTAATATTCGGCATGCTAATTACATTGCCGGTTGCCAAATTGCATTATCTCTTATAGTTTCCGAGATATGGACTATCGATAATTTACACCTTAGGCTCTGCTTCTAACTTGGGCCCAAATTGTAAAATGGTCTTATCTATTGGCGATTTCGTTCCAATTCACATTCCAAGTAATATTCGGCATGCTAATTACATTGCCGGTTGCCAAATTGCATTATCTCTTGTAGTTTCCGAGATATGGACTATCGATAATTTACACCTTAGGCTCTGCTTCTAACTTGGGCCCAAATTGTAAAATGGTCTTATCTATTGGCGATTTCGTTCCAATTCACATTCCAAGTAATATTCGGCATGCTAATTACATTGCCGGTGGCCAAATTGCATTATCTCTTATAGTTTCAGAGATATGAACTATCGATTATTTACATCTTAGGCTCTGCTTCTAACTTGGGCCCAAATTGTAAAATGGTCTTATCTATTGGCGATTTCGTTGCAATTCACATTCCAAGTAATATTCGGCATGCTAATTACATTGCCGGTTGCCAAATTGCATTATCTCTTATAGTTTCCGAGATATGGACTATCGATAATTTACACCTTAGTCTCTGCTTCTAACTTGGGCCCAAATTGTAAAATGGTCTTATCTGTTGGCGATTTCGTTCCAATTCATATTCCAAGTAATATTCGGCATGCTAATTACATTGCCGGTTGCCAAATTGCATTATCTCTTATAGTTTCCGAGATATGGACTATCGATAATTTACACCTTAGGCTCTGCTTCTAACTTGGGCCCAAATTGTAAAATCGTCTTATCTATTGGCGATTTCGTTCCAATTCACATTCCAAGTAATATTCGGCATGCTAATTACATTGCCGGTTGACAAATTGCATTATCTCTTATAGTTTCCGAGATATGGACTATCGATAATTTACATCTTAGGCTCTGCTTCTAACTTGGGCCCAAATTGTAAAATGGTCTTATCTATTGGCGATTTCGTTCCAATTCACATTCCAAGTAATATTCGGCATGCTAATTACATTGCCGGTTGCCAAATTGCATTATCTCTTATAGTTTCAGAGATATGGACTATCGATTGTTTACATCTTAGGCTCTGCTTCTAACTTGGGCCCAAATTGTAAAATGGTCTTATCTATTGGCGATTTCGTTGCAATTCACATTCCAAGTAATATTCGGCATGCTAATTACATTGCCGGTTGCCAAATTGCATTATCTCTTATAGTTTCCGAGATATGGACTATCGATAATTTACACCTTAGTCTCTGCTTCTAACTTGGGCCCAAATTGTAAAATGGCCTTATCTGTTGGCGATTTCGTTCCAATTCATATTCCAAGTAATATTCGGCATGCTAATTACATTGCCGGTTGCCAAATTGCATTATCTCTTATAGTTTCCGAGATATGGACTATCGATAATTTACACCTGAGGCTCTGCTTCTAACTTGGGCCCAAATTGTAAAATCGTCTTATCTATTGGCGATTTCGTTCCAATTCACATTCCAAGTAATATTCGGCATGCTAATTACATTGCCGGTTGCCAAATTGCATTATCTCTTATAGTTTCCGAGATATGGACTATCGATAATTTACATCTTAGGCTCTGCTTCTAACTTGGGCCCAAATTGTAAAATGGTCTTATCTATTGGCGATTTCGTTCCAATTCACATTCCAAGTAATATTCGGCATGCTAATTACATTGCTGGTTGCCAAATTGCATTATCTCTTATAGTTTCCGAGGTCTTATCTATTGCCGATTTCGTTCCAATTCACATTCCAAGTAATATTCGGCATGCTAATTACATTGCCGGTTGCCAAATTGCATTATCTCTTATAGTTTCCGAGATATGGACTATCGATAATTTACACCTTAGGCTCTGCTTCTAACTTGGGCCCAAATTGTAAAATGGTCTTATCTATTGGCGATTTCGTTCCAATTCACATTCCAAGTAATATTCGGCATGCTAATTACATTGCCGGTTGCCAAATTGCATTATCTCTTATAGTTTCCGAGATATGGACTATCGATAATTTACACCTTAGGCTCTGCTTCTAACTTGGGCCCAAATTGTAAAATCGTCTTATCTATTGGCGATTTCGTTCCAATTCACATTCCAAGTAATATTCGGCATGGTAATTACATTGCCGGTTGCCAAATTGCATTATCTCTTATAGTTTCCGAGATATGGACTATCGGTAATTTACACCTAAGGCTCTGCTTCTAACTTGGGCCCAAATTGTAAAATGGTCTTATCTATTGGCGATTTCGTTCCAATTCACATTCCAAGTAATATCCGGCATGCTAATTACATTGCCGGTTGCCAAATTGAATTATCTCTTATAGTTTCCGAGATATGGACTATCGATAATTTACACCTTAGGCTCTGCTTCTAACTTGGGCCCAAATTGTAAAATGGTCTTACCTATTGGCGATATCGTTCCAATTCACATTCCAAGTAATATTCGGCATGCTAATTACATTGCCGGTTGCCAAATTGCATTATCTCTTATAGTTTCCGAGATATGGACTATCGATAATTTACACCTTAAGCTCTGCTTCTAACTTGGGCCCAAATTGTAAAATGGTCTTATCTATTGCCGATTTCGTTCCAATTCACATTCCAAGTAATATTCGGCATGCTAATTACATTGCCGGTTGCCAAATTGCATTATCTCTTATAGTTTCCGAGATATGGACTATCGATAATTTACACCTTAGGCTCTGCTTCTAACTTGGGCCCAAATTGTAAAATGGTCTTATCTATTGGCTATTTCGTTCCAATTCACATTCCAAGTAATATTCGGCATGCTAATTACATTGCCGGTTGCCAAATTGCATTATCTCTTATAGTTTCCTAGATATGGACTATCGATAATTTACACCTTAGGCTCTGCTTCTAACTTGGGCCCAAATTGTAAAATGGTCTTATCTATTGGCGATTTCGTTCCAATTCACATTCCAAGTAACATTCGGCATGCTAATTACATTGCCGGTTGCCAAATTGCATTATCTCTTATAGTTTCCGAGATATGGACTATCGATAATTTACACCTTAGGCTCTGCTTCTAACTTGGGTCCAAATTGTAAAATCGTCTTATCTATTGGCGATTTCGTTCCAATTCACATTCCAAGTAATATTCGGCATGCTAATTACATTGCCGGTTGCCAAATTGCATTATCTCTTATAGTTTCCGAGATATGGACTATCGATAATTTACACCTTAGGCTCTGCTTCTAACTTGGGCCCAAATTGTAAAATGGTCTTATCTATTGGCGATTTCGTTCCAATTCACATTCCAAGTGGTATTCGGCATGCTAATTACATTGCCGGTTGCCAAATTGCATTATCTCTTATAGTTTCCGAGATATGGACTATCGATAATTTACACCTTAGGCTCTGCTTCTAACTTGGGCCCAAATTGTAAAATGGTCTTATCTATTGGCGATTTCGTCCCAATTCACATTCCAAGTAATATTCGGCATGCTAATTACATTGCCGGTTGCGAAATTGCATTATCTCTTATAGTTTCCGAGATATGGACTATCGATAATTTACACCTTAGGCTCTGCTTCTAACTTGGGCCCAAATTGTAAAATGGTCTTATCTATTGGCGATTTCGTTCCAATTCACATTCCAAGTAATATTCGGCATGCTAATTACATTGCCGGTTGCCAAATTGCATTATCTCTTTTAGTTTCCGAGATATGGACTATCGATAATTTACACCTTAGGCTCTGCTTCCAACTTGGGCCCAAATTGTAAAATGGTCTTATCTATTGGCGATTTCGTTCCAATTCACATTCCAAGTAATATTCGGCATGCTAATTACATTGCCGGTTGCCAAATTGCATTATCTCTTATAGTTTCCGAGATATGGACTATCGATAATTTACACCTTAGGCTCTGCTTCTAACTTGGGCCCAAATTGTAAAATGGCCTTATCTATTGGCGATTTCGTTCCAATTCACATTCCAAGTAATATTCGGCATGCTAATTACATTGCCGGTTGCCAAATTGCATTATCTCTTATAGTTTCCGAGATATGGACTATCGATAATTTACACCTTAGGCTCTGCTTCTAACTTGGGCCCAAATTGTAAAATGGTCTTATCTATTGGCGATTTCGTTCCAATTCACATTCCAAGTAATATTCGGCATGCTAATTACATTGCCGGTGGCCAATTTGCATTATCTCTTATAGTTTCCGAGATATGGACTATCGATAATTTACACCTTAGGCTCTGCTTCTAACTTGGGCCCAAATTGTAAAATGGTCTTATCTATTGGCGATTTCGTTCCAATTCACATTCCAAGTAATATTCGGCATGCTAATTACATTGCCGGTTGCCAAATTGCATTATCTCTTATAGTTTCCGAGATATGGACTATCGATAATTTACACCTTAGGCTCTGCTTCTAACTTGGGCCCAAATTGTAAAATGGTCTTATCTATTGGCGATTTCGTTCCAATTCACATTCCAAGTAATATTCGGCATGCTAATTACATTGCCGGTTGCCAAATTGCATTATCTCTTATAGTTTCCGAGATATGGACTATCGATAATTTATACCTTAGGCTCTGCTTCTAACTTGGGCCCAAATTGTAAAATGGTCTTCTCTATTGGCGATTTCGTTGCAATTCACATTCCAAGTAATATTCGGCATGCTAATTACATTGCCGGTTGCCAAATTGCATTATCTCTTATAGTTTCCGAGATATGGACTATCGATAATTTACACCTTAGTCTCTGGTTCTAACTTGGGCCCAAATTGTAAAATGGTCTTATCTGTTGGCGATTTCGTTCCAATTCATATTCCAAGTAATATTCGGCATGCTAATTACATTGCCGGTTGCCAAATTGCATTATCTCTTATAGTTTCCGAGATATGGACTATCGATAATTTACACCTGAGGCTCTGCTTCTAACTTGGGCCCAAATTGTAAAATCGTCTTATCTATTGGCGATTTCGTTCCAATTCACATTCCAAGTAATATTCGGCATGCTAATTACATTGCCGGTTGCCAAATTGCATTATCTCTTATAGTTTCCGAGATATGGACTATCGATAATTTACATCTTAGGCTCTGCTTCTAACTTGGGCCCAAATTGTAAAATGGTCTTATCTATTGGCGATTTCGTTCCAATTCACATTCCAAGTAATATTCGGCATGCTAATTACATTGCCGGTTGCCAAATTGCATTATCTCTTATAGTTTCCGAGATATGGACTATCGATAATTTACACCTTAGGCTCTGCTTCTAACTTGGGCCCAAATTGTAAAATGGTCTTATCTATTGCCGATTTCGTTCCAATTCACATTCCGAGTAATATTCGGCATGCTAATTACATTGCCGGTTGCCAAATTGCATTATCTCTTATAGTTTCCGAGATATGGACTATCGATAATTTACACCTTAGGCTCTGCTTCTAACTTGGGCCCAAATTGTAAAATGGTCTTATCTATTGGCGATTTCGTTCCAATTCACATTCCAAGTAATATTCGGCATGCTAATTACATTGCCGGTTGCCAAATTGCATTATCTCTTATAGTTTCCGAGATATGGACTATCGATAATTTACACCTTAGGCTCTGCTTCTAACTTGGGCCCAAATTGTAAAATGGTCTTATCTATTGGCGATTTCGTTCCAATTCACATTCCAAGTAATATTCGGCATGCTAATTACATTGCCGGTTGCCAAATTGCATTATCTCTTATAGTTTCCGAGATATGGACTATCGATAATTTACACCTTAGGCTCTGCTTCTAACTTGGGCCCAAATTGTAAAATCGTCTTCTCTATTGGCGATTTCGTTGCAATTCACATTCCAAGTAATATTCGGCATGCTAATTACATTGCCGGTTGCCAAATTGCATTATCTCTTATAGTTTCCGAGATATGGACTATCGATAATTTACACCTTAGTCTCTGGTTCTAACTTGGGCCCAAATTGTAAAATGGTCTTATCTGTTGGCGATTTCGTTCCAATTCATATTCCAAGTAATATTCGGCATGCTAATTACATTGCCGGTTGCCAAATTGCATTATCTCTTATAGTTTCCGAGATATGGACTATCGATAATTTACACCTGAGGCTCTGCTTCTAACTTGGGCCCAAATTGTAAAATCGTCTTATCTATTGGCGATTTCGTTCCAATTCACATTCCAAGTAATATTCGGCATGCTAATTACATTGCCGGTTGCCAAATTGCATTATCTCTTATAGTTTCCGAGATATGGACTATCGATAATTTACATCTTAGGCTCTGCTTCTAACTTGGGCCCAAATTGTAAAATGGTCTTATCTATTGGCGATTTCGTTCCAATTCACATTCCAAGTAATATTCGGCATGCTAATTACATTGCCGGTTGCCAAATTGCATTATCTCTTATAGTTTCCGAGATATGGACTATCGATAATTTACACCTTAGGCTCTGCTTCTAACTTGGGTCCAAATTGTAAAATGGTCTTATCTATTGCCGATTTCGTTCCAATTCACATTCCAAGTAATATTCGGCATGCTAATTACATTGCCGGTTGCCAAATTGCATTATCTCTTATAGTTTCCGAGATATGGACTATCGATAATTTACACCTTAGGCTCTGCTTCTAACTTGGGCCCAAATTGTAAAATGGTCTTATCTATTGCCGATTTCGTTCCAATTCACATTCCAAGTAATATTCGGCATGCTAATTACATTGCCGGTTGCCAAATTGCATTATCTCTTATAGTTTCCGAGATATGGACTATCGATAATTTACACCTTAGGCTCTGCTTCTAACTTGGGCCCAAATTGTAAAATGGTCTTATCTATTGGCTATTTCGTTCCAATTCACATTCCAAGTAATATTCGGCATGCTAATTACATTGCCGGTTGCCAAATTGCATTATCTCTTATAGTTTCCTAGATATGGACTATCGATAATTTACACCTTAGGCTCTGCTTCTAACTTGGGCTCAAATTGTAAAATGGTCTTATCTATTGGCGATTTCGTTCCAATTCACATTCCAAGTAATATTCGGCATGCTAATTACATTGCCGGTTGCCAAATTGCATTATCTCTTATAGTTTCCGAGATATGGACTATCGATAATTTACACCTTAGGCTCTGCTTCTAACTTGGGCCCAAATTGTAAAATCGTCTTATCTATTGGCGATTTCGTTCCAATTCACATTCCAAGTAATATTCGGCATGCTAATTACATTGCCGGTTGCCAAATTGCATTATCTCTTATAGTTTCCGAGATATGGACTATCGATAATTTACACCTTAGGCTCTGCTTCTAACTTGGGCCCAAATTGTAAAATGGTCTTATCTATTGGCGATTTCGTTCCAATTCACATTCCAAGTAGTATTCGGCATGCTAATTACATTGCCGGTTGCCAAATTGCATTATCTCTTATAGTTTCCGAGATATGGACTATCGATAATTTACACCTTAGGCTCTGCTTCTAACTTGGGCCCAAATTGTAAAATGGTCTTATCTATTGGCGATTTCGTCCCAATTCACATTCCAAGTAATATTCGGCATGCTAATTACATTGCCGGTTGCGAAATTGCATTATCTCTTATAGTTTCCGAGATATGGACTATCGATAATTTACACCTTAGGCTCTGCTTCTAACTTGGGCCCAAATTGTAAAATGGTCTTATCTATTGGCGATTTCGTTCCAATTCACATTCCAAGTAATATTCGGCATGCTAATTACATTGCCGGTTGCCAAATTGCATTATCTCTTTTAGTTTCCGAGATATGGACTATCGATAATTTACACCTTAGGCTCTGCTTCCAACTTGGGCCCAAATTGTAAAATGGTCTTATCTATTGGCGATTTCGTTCCAATTCACATTCCAAGTAATATTCGGCATGCTAATTACATTGCCGGTTGCCAAATTGCATTATCTCTTATAGTTTCCGAGATATGGACTATCGATAATTTACACCTTAGGCTCTGCTTCTAACTTGGGCCCAAATTGTAAAATGGCCTTATCTATTGGCGATTTCGTTCCAATTCACATTCCAAGTAATATTCGGCATGCTAATTACATTGCCGGTTGCCAAATTGCATTATCTCTTATAGTTTCCGAGATATGGACTATCGATAATTTACACCTTAGGCTCTGCTTCTAACTTGGGCCCAAATTGTAAAATGGTCTTATCTATTGGCGATTTCGTTCCAATTCACATTCCAAGTAATATTCGGCATGCTAATTACATTGCCGGTTGCCAAATTGCATTATCTCTTATAGTTTCCGAGATATGGACTATCGATAATTTACACCTTAGGCTCTGCTTCTAACTTGGGCCCAAATTGTAAAATCGTCTTATCTATTGGCGATTTCGTTCCAATTCACATTCCAAGTAATATTCGGCATGCTAATTACATTGCCGGTTGCCAAATTGCATTATCTCTTATAGTTTCCGAGATATGGACTATCGGTAATTTACACCTTAGGCTCTGCTTCTAACTTGGGCCCAAATTGTAAAATGGTCTTATCTATTGGCGATTTCGTTCCAATTCACATTCCAAGTAATATCCGGCATGCTAATTACATTGCCGGTTGCCAAATTGAATTATCTCTTATAGTTTCCGAGATATGGACTATCGATAATTTACACCTTAGGCTCTGCTTCTAACTTGGGCCCAAATTGTAAAATGGTCTTACCTATTGGCGATTTCGTTCCAATTCACATTCCAAGTAATATTCTTCGTCCATCGATCGATGGACGAACCTTGTAAAATGGTCTTATCTATTGGCGATTTCGTTCCAATTCACATTCCAAGTAATATTCGGCATGCTAATTACATTGCCGGTTGCCAAATTGCATTATCTCTTATAGTTTCCGAGATATGGACTATCGATAATTTACACCTTAGGCTCTGCTTCTAACTTGGGCCCAAATTGTAAAATGGTCTTATCTATTGGCGATTTCGTTCCAATTCACATTCCAAGTAGTATTCGGCATGCTAATTACATTGCCGGTTGCCAAATTGCATTATCTCTTATAGTTTCCGAGATATGGACTATCGATAATTTACACCTTAGGCTCTGCTTCTAACTTGGGCCCAAATTGTAAAATGGTCTTATCTATTGGCGATTTCGTCCCAATTCACATTCCAAGTAATATTCGGCATGCTAATTACATTGCCGGTTGCGAAATTGCATTATCTCTTATAGTTTCCGAGATATGGACTATCGATAATTTACACCTTAGGCTCTGCTTCTAACTTGGGCCCAAATTGTAAAATGGTCTTATCTATTGGCGATTTCGTTCCAATTCACATTCCAAGTAATATTCGGCATGCTAATTACATTGCCGGTTGCCAAATTGCATTATCTCTTATAGTTTCCGAGATATGGACTATCGATAATTTACACCTTAGGCTCTGCTTCTAACTTGGGCCCAAATTGTAAAATCGTCTTCTCTATTGGCGATTTCGTTGCAATTCACATTCCAAGTAATATTCGGCATGCTAATTACATTGCCGGTTGCCAAATTGCATTATCTCTTATAGTTTCCGAGATATGGACTATCGATAATTTACACCTTAGTCTCTGGTTCTAACTTGGGCCCAAATTGTAAAATGGTCTTATCTGTTGGCGATTTCGTTCCAATTCATATTCCAAGTAATATTCGGCATGCTAATTACATTGCCGGTTGCCAAATTGCATTATCTCTTATAGTTTCCGAGATATGGACTATCGATAATTTACACCTGAGGCTCTGCTTCTAACTTGGGCCCAAATTGTAAAATCGTCTTATCTATTGGCGATTTCGTTCCAATTCACATTCCAAGTAATATTCGGCATGCTAATTACATTGCCGGTTGCCAAATTGCATTATCTCTTATAGTTTCCGAGATATGGACTATCGATAATTTACATCTTAGGCTCTGCTTCTAACTTGGGCCCAAATTGTAAAATGGTCTTATCTATTGGCGATTTCGTTCCAATTCACATTCCAAGTAATATTCGGCATGCTAATTACATTGCCGGTTGCCAAATTGCATTATCTCTTATAGTTTCCGAGATATGGACTATCGATAATTTACACCTTAGGCTCTGCTTCTAACTTGGGTCCAAATTGTAAAATGGTCTTATCTATTGCCGATTTCGTTCCAATTCACATTCCAAGTAATATTCGGCATGCTAATTACATTGCCGGTTGCCAAATTGCATTATCTCTTATAGTTTCCGAGATATGGACTATCGATAATTTACACCTTAGGCTCTGCTTCTAACTTGGGCCCAAATTGTAAAATGGTCTTATCTATTGCCGATTTCGTTCCAATTCACATTCCAAGTAATATTCGGCATGCTAATTACATTGCCGGTTGCCAAATTGCATTATCTCTTATAGTTTCCGAGATATGGACTATCGATAATTTACACCTTAGGCTCTGCTTCTAACTTGGGCCCAAATTGTAAAATGGTCTTATCTATTGGCTATTTCGTTCCAATTCACATTCCAAGTAATATTCGGCATGCTAATTACATTGCCGGTTGCCAAATTGCATTATCTCTTATAGTTTCCTAGATATGGACTATCGATAATTTACACCTTAGGCTCTGCTTCTAACTTGGGCTCAAATTGTAAAATGGTCTTATTTATTGGCGATTTCGTTCCAATTCACATTCCAAGTAATATTCGGCATGCTAATTACATTGCCGGTTGCCAAATTGCATTATCTCTTATAGTTTCCGAGATATGGACTATCGATAATTTACACCTTAGGCTCTGCTTCTAACTTGGGCCCAAATTGTAAAATCGTCTTATCTATTGGCGATTTCGTTCCAATTCACATTCCAAGTAATATTCGGCATGCTAATTACATTGCCGGTTGCCAAATTGCATTATCTCTTATAGTTTCCGAGATATGGACTATCGATAATTTACACCTTAGGCTCTGCTTCTAACTTGGGCCCAAATTGTAAAATGGTCTTATCTATTGGCGATTTCGTTCCAATTCACATTCCAAGTAGTATTCGGCATGCTAATTACATTGCCGGTTGCCAAATTGCATTATCTCTTATAGTTTCCGAGATATGGACTATCGATAATTTACACCTTAGGCTCTGCTTCTAACTTGGGCCCAAATTGTAAAATGGTCTTATCTATTGGCGATTTCGTCCCAATTCACATTCCAAGTAATATTCGGCATGCTAATTACATTGCCGGTTGCGAAATTGCATTATCTCTTATAGTTTCCGAGATATGGACTATCGATAATTTACACCTTAGGCTCTGCTTCTAACTTGGGCCCAAATTGTAAAATGGTCTTATCTATTGGCGATTTCGTTCCAATTCACATTCCAAGTAATATTCGGCATGCTAATTACATTGCCGGTTGCCAAATTGCATTATCTCTTTTAGTTTCCGAGATATGGACTATCGATAATTTACACCTTAGGCTCTGCTTCCAACTTGGGCCCAAATTGTAAAATGGTCTTATCTATTGGCGATTTCGTTCCAATTCACATTCCAAGTAATATTCGGCATGCTAATTACATTGCCGGTTGCCAAATTGCATTATCTCTTATAGTTTCCGAGATATGGACTATCGATAATTTACACCTTAGGCTCTGCTTCTAACTTGGGCCCAAATTGTAAAATGGCCTTATCTATTGGCGATTTCGTTCCAATTCACATTCCAAGTAATATTCGGCATGCTAATTACATTGCCGGTTGCCAAATTGCATTATCTCTTATAGTTTCCGAGATATGGACTATCGATAATTTACACCTTAGGCTCTGCTTCTAACTTGGGCCCAAATTGTAAAATGGTCTTATCTATTGGCGATTTCGTTCCAATTCACATTCCAAGTAATATTCGGCATGCTAATTACATTGCCGGTTGCCAAATTGCATTATCTCTTATAGTTTCCGAGATATGGACTATCGATAATTTACACCTTAGGCTCTGCTTCTAACTTGGGCCCAAATTGTAAAATCGTCTTATCTATTGGCGATTTCGTTCCAATTCACATTCCAAGTAATATTCGGCATGCTAATTACATTGCCGGTTGCCAAATTGCATTATCTCTTATAGTTTCCGAGATATGGACTATCGGTAATTTACACCTTAGGCTCTGCTTCTAACTTGGGCCCAAATTGTAAAATGGTCTTATCTATTGGCGATTTCGTTCCAATTCACATTCCAAGTAATATCCGGCATGCTAATTACATTGCCGGTTGCCAAATTGAATTATCTCTTATAGTTTCCGAGATATGGACTATCGATAATTTACACCTTAGGCTCTGCTTCTAACTTGGGCCCAAATTGTAAAATGGTCTTACCTATTGGCGATTTCGTTCCAATTCACATTCCAAGTAATATTCTTCCATCGATCGATGGACGAACCTTGTAAAATGGTCTTATCTATTGGCGATTTCGTTCCAATTCACATTCCAAGTAATATTCGGCATGCTAATTACATTGCCGGTTGCCAAATTGCATTATCTCTTATAGTTTCCGAGATATGGACTATCGATAATTTACACCTTAGGCTCTGCTTCTAACTTGGGCCCAAATTGTAAAATGGTCTTATCTATTGGCGATTTCGTTCCAATTCACATTCCAAGTAGTATTCGGCATGCTAATTACATTGCCGGTTGCCAAATTGCATTATCTCTTATAGTTTCCGAGATATGGACTATCGATAATTTACACCTTAGGCTCTGCTTCTAACTTGGGCCCAAATTGTAAAATGGTCTTATCTATTGGCGATTTCGTCCCAATTCACATTCCAAGTAATATTCGGCATGCTAATTACATTGCCGGTTGCGAAATTGCCTTATCTCTTATAGTTTCCGAGATATGGACTATCGATAATTTACACTTTAGGCTCTGCTTCTAACTTGGGCCCAAATTGTAAAATGGTCTTATCTATTGGCGATTTCGTTCCAATTCACATTCCAAGTAATATTCGGCATGCTAATTACATTGCCGGTTGCCAAATTGCATTATCTCTTTTAGTTTCCGAGATATGGACTATCGATAATTTACACCTTAGGCTCTGCTTCCAACTTGGGCCCAAATTGTAAAATGGTCTTATCTATTGGCGATTTCGTTCCAATTCACATTCCAAGTAATATTCGGCATGCTAATTACATTGCCGGTTGCCAAATTGCATTATCTCTTATAGTTTCCGAGATATGGACTATTGATAATTTACACCTTAGGCTCTGCTTCTAACTTGGGCCCAAATTGTAAAATGGCCTTATCTATTGGCGATTTCGTTCCAATTCACATTCCAAGTAATATTCGGCATGCTAATTACATTGCCGGTTGCCAAATTGCATTATCTCTTATAGTTTCCGAGATATGGACTATCGATAATTTACACCTTAGGCTCTGCTTCTAACTTGGGCCCAAATTGTAAAATGGTCTTATCTATTGGCGATTTCGTTCCAATTCACATTCCAAGTAATATTCGGCATGCTAATTACATTGCCGGTGGCCAATTTGCATTATCTCTTATAGTTTCCGAGATATGGACTATCGATAATTTACACCTTAGGCTCTGCTTCTAACTTGGGCCCAAATTGTAAAATGGTCTTATCTATTGGCGATTTCGTTCCAATTCACATTCCAAGTAATATTCGGCATGCTAATTACATTGCCGGTTGCCAAATTGCATTATCTCTTATAGTTTCCGAGATATGGACTATCGATAATTTACACCTTAGGCTCTGCTTCTAACTTGGGCCCAAATTGTAAAATGGTCTTCTCTATTGGCGATTTCGTTGCAATTCACATTCCAAGTAATATTCGGCATGCTAATTACATTGCCGGTTGCCAAATTGCATTATCTCTTATAGTTTCCGAGATATGGACTATCGATAATTTACACCTTAGTCTCTGGTTCTAACTTGGGCCCAAATTGTAAAATGGTCTTATCTGTTGGCGATTTCGTTCCAATTCATATTCCAAGTAATATTCGGCATGCTAATTACATTGCCGGTTGCCAAATTGCATTATCTCTTATAGTTTCCGAGATATGGACTATCGATAATTTACACCTGAGGCTCTGCTTCTAACTTGGGCCCAAATTGTAAAATCGTCTTATCTATTGGCGATTTCGTTCCAATTCACATTCCAAGTAATATTCGGCATGCTAATTACATTGCCGGTTGCCAAATTGCATTATCTCTTATAGTTTCCGAGATATGGACTATCGATAATTTACATCTTAGGCTCTGCTTCTAACTTGGGCCCAAATTGTAAAATGGTCTTATCTATTGGCGATTTCGTTCCAATTCACATTCCAAGTAATATTCGGCATGCTAATTACATTGCCGGTTGCCAAATTGCATTATCTCTTATAGTTTCCGAGATATGGACTATCGATAATTTACACCTTAGGCTCTGCTTCTAACTTGGGCCCAAATTGTAAAATGGTCTTATCTATTGCCGATTTCGTTCCAATTCACATTCCAAGTAATATTCGGCATGCTAATTACATTGCCGGTTGCCAAATTGCATTATCTCTTATAGTTTCCGAGATATGGACTATCGATAATTTACACCTTAGGCTCTGCTTCTAACTTGGGCCCAAATTGTAAAATGGTCTTATCTATTGGCGATTTCGTTCCAATTCACATTCCAAGTAATATTCGGCATGCTAATTACATTGCCGGTTGCCAAATTGCATTATCTCTTATAGTTTCCGAGATATGGACTATCGATAATTTACACCTTAGGCTCTGCTTCTAACTTGGGCCCAAATTGTAAAATGGTCTTCTCTATTGGCGATTTCGTTGCAATTCACATTCCAAGTAATATTCGGCATGCTAATTACATTGCCGGTTGCCAAATTGCATTATCTCTTATAGTTTCCGAGATATGGACTATCGATAATTTACACCTTAGTCTCTGGTTCTAACTTGGGCCCAAATTGTAAAATGGTCTTATCTGTTGGCGATTTCGTTCCAATTCATATTCCAAGTAATATTCGGCATGCTAATTACATTGCCGGTTGCCAAATTGCATTATCTCTTATAGTTTCCGAGATATGGACTATCGATAATTTACACCTGAGGCTCTGCTTCTAACTTGGGCCCAAATTGTAAAATCGTCTTATCTATTGGCGATTTCGTTCCAATTCACATTCCAAGTAATATTCGGCATGCTAATTACATTGCCGGTTGCCAAATTGCATTATCTCTTATAGTTTCCGAGATATGGACTATCGATAATTTACATCTTAGGCTCTGCTTCTAACTTGGGCCCAAATTGTAAAATGGTCTTATCTATTGGCGATTTCGTTGCAATTCACATTCCAAGTAATATTCGGCATGCTAATTACATTGCCGGTTGCCAAATTGCATTATCTCTTATAGTTTCCGAGATATGGACTATCGATAATTTACACCTTAGTCTCTGGTTCTAACTTGGGCCCAAATTGTAAAATGGTCTTATCTGTTGGCGATTTCGTTCCAATTCATATTCCAAGTAATATTCGGCATGCTAATTACATTGCCGGTGGCCAATTTGCATTATCTCTTATAGTTTCCGAGATATGGACTATCGATAATTTACACCTTAGGCTCTGCTTCTAACTTGGGCCCAAATTGTAAAATGGTCTTCTCTATTGGCGATTTCGTTGCAATTCACATTCCAAGTAATATTCGGCATGCTAATTACATTGCCGGTTGCCAAATTGCATTATCTCTTATAGTTTCCGAGATATGGACTATCGATAATTTACACCTTAGGCTCTGCTTCTAACTTGGGCCCAAATTGTAAAATGGTCTTATCTATTGGCGATTTCGTTCCAATTCACATTCCAAGTAATATTCGGCATGCTAATTACATTGCCGGTGGCCAATTTGCATTATCTCTTATAGTTTCCGAGATATGGACTATCGATAATTTACACCTTAGGCTCTGCTTCTAACTTGGGCCCAAATTGTAAAATGGTCTTATCTATTGGCGATTTCGTTCCAATTCACATTCCAAGTAATATTCGGCATGCTAATTACATTGCCGGTTGCCAAATTGCATTATCTCTTATAGTTTCCGAGATATGGACTATCGATAATTTACACCTTAGGCTCTGCTTCTAACTTGGGCCCAAATTGTAAAATGGTCTTCTCTAGTGGCGATTTCGTTGCAATTCACATTCCAAGTAATATTCGGCATGCTAATTACATTGCCGGTTGCCAAATTGCATTATCTCTTATAGTTTCCGAGATATGGACTATCGATAATTTACACCTTAGTCTCTGGTTCTAACTTGGGCCCAAATTGTAAAATGGTCTTATCTGTTGGCGATTTCGTTCCAATTCATATTCCAAGTAATATTCGGCATGCTAATTACATTGCCGGTTGCCAAATTGCATTATCTCTTATAGTTTCCGAGATATGGACTATCGATAATTTACACCTGAGGCTCTGCTTCTAACTTGGGCCCAAATTGTAAAATCGTCTTATCTATTGGCGATTTCGTTCCAATTCACATTCCAAGTAATATTCGGCATGCTAATTACATTGCCGGTTGCCAAATTGCATTATCTCTTATAGTTTCCGAGATATGGACTATCGATAATTTACATCTTAGGCTCTGCTTCTAACTTGGGCCCAAATTGTAAAATGGTCTTATCTATTGGCGATTTCGTTCCAATTCACATTCCAAGTAATATTCGGCATGCTAATTACATTGCCGGTTGCCAAATTGCATTATCTCTTATAGTTTCCGAGATATGGACTATCGATAATTTACACCTTAGGCTCTGCTTCTAACTTGGGCCCAAATTGTAAAATGGTCTTATCTATTGCCGATTTCGTTCCAATTCACATTCCAAGTAATATTCGGCATGCTAATTACATTGCCGGTTGCCAAATTGCATTATCTCTTATAGTTTCCGAGATATGGACTATCGATAATTTACACCTTAGGCTCTGCTTCTAACTTGGGCCCAAATTGTAAAATGGTCTTATCTATTGGCGATTTCGTTCCAATTCACATTCCAAGTAATATTCGGCATGCTAATTACATTGCCGGTTGCCAAATTGCATTATCTCTTATAGTTTCCGAGATATGGACTATCGATAATTTACACCTTAGGCTCTGCTTCTAACTTGGGCCCAAATTGTAAAATGGTCTTATCTATTGGCGATTTCGTTCCAATTCACATTCCAAGTAATATTCGGCATGCTAATTACATTGCCGGTTGCCAAATTGCATTATCTCTTATAGATTCCGAGATATGGACTATCGATAATTTACACCTTAGGCTCTGCTTCTAACTTGGGCCCAAATTGTAAAATCGTCTTCTCTATTGGCGATTTCGTTCCAATTCACATTCCAAGTAATATTCGGCATGCTAATTACATTGCCGGTTGCCAAATTGCATTATCTCTTATAGTTTCCGAGATATGGACTATCGATAATTTACACCTGAGGCTCTGCTTCTAACTTGGGCCCAAATTGTAAAATCGTCTTATCTATTGGCGATTTCGTTCCAATTCACATTCCAAGTAATATTCGGCATGCTAATTACATTGCCGGTTGCCAAATTGCATTATCTCTTATAGTTTCCGAGATATGGACTATCGATAATTTACATCTTAGGCTCTGCTTCTAACTTGGGCCCAAATTGTAAAATGGTCTTATCTATTGGCGATTTCGTTCCAATTCACATTCCAAGTAATATTCGGCATGCTAATTACATTGCCGGTTGCCAAATTGCATTATCTCTTATAGTTTCCGAGATATGGACTATCGATAATTTACACCTTAGGCTCTGCTTCTAACTTGGGCCCAAATTGTAAAATGGTCTTATCTATTGCCGATTTCGTTCCAATTCACATTCCAAGTAATATTCGGCATGCTAATTACATTGCCGGTTGCCAAATTGCATTATCTCTTATAGTTTCCGAGATATGGACTATCGATAATTTACACCTTATGCTCTGCTTCTAACTTGGGCCCAAATTGTAAAATGGTCTTATCTATTGGCGATTTCGTTCCAATTCACATTCCAAGTAATATTCGGCATGCTAATTACATTGCCGGTTGCCAAATTGCATTATCTCTTATAGTTTCCGAGATATGGACTATCGATAATTTACACCTTAGGCTCTGCTTCTAACTTGGGCCCAAATTGTAAAATGGTCTTATCTATTGGCGATTTCGTTCCAATTCACATTCCAAGTAATATTCGGCATGCTAATTACATTGCCGGTTGCCAAATTGCATTATCTCTTATAGTTTCCGAGATATGGACTATCGATAATTTACACCTTAGGCTCTGCTTCTAACTTGGGCCCAAATTGTAAAATCGTCTTCTCTATTGGCGATTTCGTTGCAATTCACATTCCAAGTAATATTCGGCATGCTAATTACATTGCCGGTTGCCAAATTGCATTATCTCTTATAGTTTCCGAGATATGGACTATCGATAATTTACACCTTAGTCTCTGGTTCTAACTTGGGCCCAAATTGTAAAATGGTCTTATCTGTTGGCGATTTCGTTCCAATTCATATTCCAAGTAATATTCGGCATGCTAATTACATTGCCGGTTGCCAAATTGCATTATCTCTTATAGTTTCCGAGATATGGACTATCGATAATTTACACCTGAGGCTCTGCTTCTAACTTGGGCCCAAATTGTAAAATCGTCTTATCTATTGGCGATTTCGTTCCAATTCACATTCCAAGTAATATTCGGCATGCTAATTACATTGCCGGTTGCCAAATTGCATTATCTCTTATAGTTTCCGAGATATGGACTATCGGTAATTTACACCTTAGGCTCTGCTTCTAACTTGGGCCCAAATTGTAAAATGGTCTTATCTATTGGCGATTTCGTTCCAATTCACATTCCAAGTAATATCCGGCATGCTAATTACATTGCCGGTTGCCAAATTGAATTATCTCTTATAGTTTCCGAGATATGGACTATCGATAATTTACACCTTAGGCTCTGCTTCTAACTTGGGCCCAAATTGTAAAATGGTCTTATCTATTGGCGATTTCGTTCCAATTCACATTCCAAGTGATATTCGGCATGCTAACCCAAATTGTAAAATGGTCTTATCTATTGGCGATTTCGTTCCAATTCACATTCCAAGTAATATTCGGCATGCTAATTACATTGCCGGTTGCCAAATTGCATTATCTCTTATAGTTTCCGAGATATGGACTATCGATAATTTACACCTTAGGCTCTGCTTCTAACTTGGGCCCAAATTGTAAAATGGTCTTATCTATTGGCGATTTCGTTCCAATTCACATTCCAAGTAGTATTCGGCATGCTAATTACATTGCCGGTTGCCAAATTGCATTATCTCTTATAGTTTCCGAGATATGGACTATCGATAATTTACACCTTAGGCTCTGCTTCTAACTTGGGCCCAAATTGTAAAATGGTCTTATCTATTGGCGATTTCGTCCCAATTCACATTCCAAGTAATATTCGG
Source organism: Rhynchophorus ferrugineus (assembly GCF_030347505.1). Lineage (NCBI taxonomy): Eukaryota > Metazoa > Arthropoda > Insecta > Coleoptera > Curculionidae > Rhynchophorus > Rhynchophorus ferrugineus. The sequence continues at coordinate 183,923 of NW_027472824.1, read as the reverse complement.
CATGCTAATTACATTGCCGGTTGCGAACCTTATCTCTTATAGTTTCCGAGATATGGACTATCGATAATTTACACCTTAGGCTCTGCTTCTAACTTGGGCCCAAATTGTAAAATGGTCTTATCTATTGGCGATTTCGTTCCAATTCACATTCCAAGTAATATTCGGCATGCTAATTACATTGCCGGTTGCCAAATTGCATTATCTCTTTTAGTTTCCGAGATATGGACTATCGATAATTTACACCTTAGGCTCTGCTTCCAACTTGGGCCCAAATTGTAAAATGGTCTTATCTATTGGCGATTTCGTTCCAATTCACATTCCAAGTAATATTCGGCATGCTAATTACATTGCCGGTTGCCAAATTGCATTATCTCTTATAGTTTCCGAGATATGGACTATTGATAATTTACACCTTAGGCTCTGCTTCTAACTTGGGCCCAAATTGTAAAATGGCCTTATCTATTGGCGATTTCGTTCCAATTCACATTCCAAGTAATATTCGGCATGCTAATTACATTGCCGGTTGCCAAATTGCATTATCTCTTATAGTTTCCGAGATATGGACTATCGATAATTTACACCTTAGGCTCTGCTTCTAACTTGGGCCCAAATTGTAAAATGGTCTTATCTATTGGCGATTTCGTTCCAATTCACATTCCAAGTAATATTCGGCATGCTAATTACATTGCCGGTGGCCAATTTGCATTATCTCTTATAGTTTCCGAGATATGGACTATCGATAATTTACACCTTAGGCTCTGCTTCTAACTTGGGCCCAAATTGTAAAATGGTCTTATCTATTGGCGATTTCGTTCCAATTCACATTCCAAGTAATATTCGGCATGCTAATTACATTGCCGGTTGCCAAATTGCATTATCTCTTATAGTTTCCGAGATATGGACTATCGATAATTTACACCTTAGGCTCTGCTTCTAACTTGGGCCCAAATTGTAAAATGGTCTTCTCTATTGGCGATTTCGTTGCAATTCACATTCCAAGTAATATTCGGCATGCTAATTACATTGCCGGTTGCCAAATTGCATTATCTCTTATAGTTTCCGAGATATGGACTATCGATAATTTACACCTTAGTCTCTGGTTCTAACTTGGGCCCAAATTGTAAAATGGTCTTATCTGTTGGCGATTTCGTTCCAATTCATATTCCAAGTAATATTCGGCATGCTAATTACATTGCCGGTTGCCAAATTGCATTATCTCTTATAGTTTCCGAGATATGGACTATCGATAATTTACACCTGAGGCTCTGCTTCTAACTTGGGCCCAAATTGTAAAATCGTCTTATCTATTGGCGATTTCGTTCCAATTCACATTCCAAGTAATATTCGGCATGCTAATTACATTGCCGGTTGCCAAATTGCATTATCTCTTATAGTTTCCGAGATATGGACTATCGATAATTTACATCTTAGGCTCTGCTTCTAACTTGGGCCCAAATTGTAAAATGGTCTTATCTATTGGCGATTTCGTTCCAATTCACATTCCAAGTAATATTCGGCATGCTAATTACATTGCCGGTTGCCAAATTGCATTATCTCTTATAGTTTCCGAGATATGGACTATCGATAATTTACACCTTAGGCTCTGCTTCTAACTTGGGCCCAAATTGTAAAATGGTCTTATCTATTGCCGATTTCGTTCCAATTCACATTCCAAGTAATATTCGGCATGCTAATTACATTGCCGGTTGCCAAATTGCATTATCTCTTATAGTTTCCGAGATATGGACTATCGATAATTTACACCTTAGGCTCTGCTTCTAACTTGGGCCCAAATTGTAAAATGGTCTTATCTATTGGCGATTTCGTTCCAATTCACATTCCAAGTAATATTCGGCATGCTAATTACATTGCCGGTTGCCAAATTGCATTATCTCTTATAGTTTCCGAGATATGGACTATCGATAATTTACACCTTAGGCTCTGCTTCTAACTTGGGCCCAAATTGTAAAATGGTCTTATCTATTGGCGATTTCGTTCCAATTCACATTCCAAGTAATATTCGGCATGCTAATTACATTGCCGGTTGCCAAATTGCATTATCTCTTATAGATTCCGAGATATGGACTATCGATAATTTACACCTTAGGCTCTGCTTCTAACTTGGGCCCAAATTGTAAAATCGTCTTCTCTATTGGCGATTTCGTTGCAATTCACATTCCAAGTAATATTCGGCATGCTAATTACATTGCCGGTTGCCAAATTGCATTATCTCTTATAGTTTCCGAGATATGGACTATCGATAATTTACACCTTAGTCTCTGGTTCTAACTTGGGCCCAAATTGTAAAATGGTCTTATCTGTTGGCGATTTCGTTCCAATTCATATTCCAAGTAATATTCGGCATGCTAATTACATTGCCGGTGGCCAATTTGCATTATCTCTTATAGTTTCCGAGATATGGACTATCGATAATTTACACCTTAGGCTCTGCTTCTAACTTGGGCCCAAATTGTAAAATGGTCTTCTCTATTGGCGATTTCGTTGCAATTCACATTCCAAGTAATATTCGGCATGCTAATTACATTGCCGGTTGCCAAATTGCATTATCTCTTATAGTTTCCGAGATATGGACTATCGATAATTTACACCTTAGGCTCTGCTTCTAACTTGGGCCCAAATTGTAAAATGGTCTTATCTATTGGCGATTTCGTTCCAATTCACATTCCAAGTAATATTCGGCATGCTAATTACATTGCCGGTGGCCAATTTGCATTATCTCTTATAGTTTCCGAGATATGGACTATCGATAATTTACACCTTAGGCTCTGCTTCTAACTTGGGCCCAAATTGTAAAATGGTCTTATCTATTGGCGATTTCGTTCCAATTCACATTCCAAGTAATATTCGGCATGCTAATTACATTGCCGGTTGCCAAATTGCATTATCTCTTATAGTTTCCGAGATATGGACTATCGATAATTTACACCTTAGGCTCTGCTTCTAACTTGGGCCCAAATTGTAAAATGGTCTTCTCTATTGGCGATTTCGTTGCAATTCACATTCCAAGTAATATTCGGCATGCTAATTACATTGCCGGTTGCCAAATTGCATTATCTCTTATAGTTTCCGAGATATGGACTATCGATAATTTACACCTTAGTCTCTGGTTCTAACTTGGGCCCAAATTGTAAAATGGTCTTATCTGTTGGCGATTTCGTTCCAATTCATATTCCAAGTAATATTCGGCATGCTAATTACATTGCCGGTTGCCAAATTGCATTATCTCTTATAGTTTCCGAGATATGGACTATCGATAATTTACACCTGAGGCTCTGCTTCTAACTTGGGCCCAAATTGTAAAATCGTCTTATCTATTGGCGATTTCGTTCCAATTCACATTCCAAGTAATATTCGGCATGCTAATTACATTGCCGGTTGCCAAATTGCATTATCTCTTATAGTTTCCGAGATATGGACTATCGATAATTTACACCTTAGTCTCTGGTTCTAACTTGGGCCCAAATTGTAAAATGGTCTTATCTGTTGGCGATTTCGTTCCAATTCATATTCCAAGTAATATTCGGCATGCTAATTACATTGCCGGTTGCCAAATTGCATTATCTCTTATAGTTTCCGAGATATGGACTATCGATAATTTACACCTGAGGCTCTGCTTCTAACTTGGGCCCAAATTGTAAAATCGTCTTATCTATTGGCGATTTCGTTCCAATTCACATTCCAAGTAATATTCGGCATGCTAATTACATTGCCGGTTGCCAAATTGCATTATCTCTTATAGTTTCCGAGATATGGACTATCGATAATTTACATCTTAGGCTCTGCTTCTAACTTGGGCCCAAATTGTAAAATGGTCTTATCTATTGGCGATTTCGTTCCAATTCACATTCCAAGTAATATTCGGCATGCTAATTACATTGCCGGTTGCCAAATTGCATTATCTCTTATAGTTTCCGAGATATGGACTATCGATAATTTACACCTTAGGCTCTGCTTCTAACTTGGGCCCAAATTGTAAAATGGTCTTATCTATTGCCGATTTCGTTCCAATTCACATTCCAAGTAATATTCGGCATGCTAATTACATTGCCGGTTGCCAAATTGCATTATCTCTTATAGTTTCCGAGATATGGACTATCGATAATTTACACCTTAGGCTCTGCTTCTAACTTGGGCCCAAATTGTAAAATGGTCTTATCTATTGGCGATTTCGTTCCAATTCACATTCCAAGTAATATTCGGCATGCTAATTACATTGCCGGTTGCCAAATTGCATTATCTCTTATAGTTTCCGAGATATGGACTATCGATAATTTACACCTTAGGCTCTGCTTCTAACTTGGGCCCAAATTGTAAAATGGTCTTATCTATTGGCGATTTCGTTCCAATTCACATTCCAAGTAATATTCGGCATGCTAATTACATTGCCGGTTGCCAAATTGCATTATCTCTTATAGATTCCGAGATATGGACTATCGATAATTTACACCTTAGGCTCTGCTTCTAACTTGGGCCCAAATTGTAAAATCGTCTTCTCTATTGGCGATTTCGTTGCAATTCACATTCCAAGTAATATTCGGCATGCTAATTACATTGCCGGTTGCCAAATTGCATTATCTCTTATAGTTTCCGAGATATGGACTATCGATAATTTACACCTTAGTCTCTGGTTCTAACTTGGGCCCAAATTGTAAAATGGTCTTATCTGTTGGCGATTTCGTTCCAATTCATATTCCAAGTAATATTCGGCATGCTAATTACATTGCCGGTGGCCAATTTGCATTATCTCTTATAGTTTCCGAGATATGGACTATCGATAATTTACACCTTAGGCTCTGCTTCTAACTTGGGCCCAAATTGTAAAATGGTCTTCTCTATTGGCGATTTCGTTGCAATTCACATTCCAAGTAATATTCGGCATGCTAATTACATTGCCGGTTGCCAAATTGCATTATCTCTTATAGTTTCCGAGATATGGACTATCGATAATTTACACCTTAGGCTCTGCTTCTAACTTGGGCCCAAATTGTAAAATGGTCTTATCTATTGGCGATTTCGTTCCAATTCACATTCCAAGTAATATTCGGCATGCTAATTACATTGCCGGTGGCCAATTTGCATTATCTCTTATAGTTTCCGAGATATGGACTATCGATAATTTACACCTTAGGCTCTGCTTCTAACTTGGGCCCAAATTGTAAAATGGTCTTATCTATTGGCGATTTCGTTCCAATTCACATTCCAAGTAATATTCGGCATGCTAATTACATTGCCGGTTGCCAAATTGCATTATCTCTTATAGTTTCCGAGATATGGACTATCGATAATTTACACCTTAGGCTCTGCTTCTAACTTGGGCCCAAATTGTAAAATGGTCTTCTCTATTGGCGATTTCGTTGCAATTCACATTCCAAGTAATATTCGGCATGCTAATTACATTGCCGGTTGCCAAATTGCATTATCTCTTATAGTTTCCGAGATATGGACTATCGATAATTTACACCTTAGTCTCTGGTTCTAACTTGGGCCCAAATTGTAAAATGGTCTTATCTGTTGGCGATTTCGTTCCAATTCATATTCCAAGTAATATTCGGCATGCTAATTACATTGCCGGTTGCCAAATTGCATTATCTCTTATAGTTTCCGAGATATGGACTATCGATAATTTACACCTGAGGCTCTGCTTCTAACTTGGGCCCAAATTGTAAAATCGTCTTATCTATTGGCGATTTCGTTCCAATTCACATTCCAAGTAATATTCGGCATGCTAATTACATTGCCGGTTGCCAAATTGCATTATCTCTTATAGTTTCCGAGATATGGACTATCGATAATTTACATCTTAGGCTCTGCTTCTAACTTGGGCCCAAATTGTAAAATGGTCTTATCTATTGGCGATTTCGTTCCAATTCACATTCCAAGTAATATTCGGCATGCTAATTACATTGCCGGTTGCCAAATTGCATTATCTCTTATAGTTTCCGAGATATAGACTATCGATAATTTACACCTTAGGCTCTGCTTCTAACTTGGGCCCAAATTGTAAAATGGTCTTATCTATTGCCGATTTCGTTCCAATTCACATTCCAAGTAATATTCGGCATGCTAATTACATTGCCGGTTGCCAAATTGCATTATCTCTTATAGTTTCCGAGATATGGACTATCGATAATTTACACCTTAGGCTCTGCTTCTAACTTGGGCCCAAATTGTAAAATGGTCTTATCTATTGGCGATTTCGTTCCAATTCACATTCCAAGTAATATTCGGCATGCTAATTACATTGCCGGTTGCCAAATTGCATTATCTCTTATAGTTTCCGAGATATGGACTATCGATAATTTACACCTTAGGCTCTGCTTCTAACTTGGGCCCAAATTGTAAAATGGTCTTATCTATTGGCGATTTCGTTCCAATTCACATTCCAAGTAATATTCGGCATGCTAATTACATTGCCGGTTGCCAAATTGCATTATCTCTTATAGATTCCGAGATATGGACTATCGATAATTTACACCTTAGGCTCTGCTTCTAACTTGGGCCCAAATTGTAAAATCGTCTTCTCTATTGGCGATTTCGTTGCAATTCACATTCCAAGTAATATTCGGCATGCTAATTACATTGCCGGTTGCCAAATTGCATTATCTCTTATAGTTTCCGAGATATGGACTATCGATAATTTACACCTTAGTCTCTGGTTCTAACTTGGGCCCAAATTGTAAAATGGTCTTATCTGTTGGCGATTTCGTTCCAATTCATATTCCAAGTAATATTCGGCATGCTAATTACATTGCCGGTTGCCAAATTGCATTATCTCTTATAGTTTCCGAGATATGGACTATCGATAATTTACACCTGAGGCTCTGCTTCTAACTTGGGCCCAAATTGTAAAATCGTCTTATCTATTGGCGATTTCGTTCCAATTCACATTCCAAGTAATATTCGGCATGCTAATTACATTGCCGGTTGCCAAATTGCATTATCTCTTATAGTTTCCGAGATATGGACTATCGATAATTTACATCTTAGGCTCTGCTTCTAACTTGGGCCTAAATTGTAAAATGGTCTTATCTATTGGCGATTTCGTTCCAATTCACATTCCAAGTAATATTCGGCATGCTAATTACATTGCCGGTTGCCAAATTGCATTATCTCTTATAGTTTCCGAGATATGGACTATCGATAATTTACACCTTAGGCTCTGCTTCTAACTTGGGCCCAAATTGTAAAATGGTCTTATCTATTGCCGATTTCGTTCCAATTCACATTCCAAGTAATATTCGGCATGCTAATTACATTGCCGGTTGCCAAATTGCATTATCTCTTATAGTTTCCGAGATATGGACTATCGATAATTTACACCTTAGGCTCTGCTTCTAACTTGGGCCCAAATTGTAAAATGGTCTTATCTATTGCCGATTTCGTTCCAATTCACATTCCAAGTAATATTCGGCATGCTAATTACATTGCCGGTTGCCAAATTGCATTATCTCTTATAGTTTCCGAGATATGGACTATCGATAATTTACACCTTAGGCTCTGCTTCTAACTTGGGCCCAAATTGTAAAATGGTCTTATCTATTGGCTATTTCGTTCCAATTCACATTCCAAGTAATATTCGGCATGCTAATTACATTGCCGGTTGCCAAATTGCATTATCTCTTATAGTTTCCTAGATATGGACTATCGATAATTTACACCTTAGGCTCTGCTTCTAACTTGGGCTTAAATTGTAAAATGGTCTTATCTATTGGCGATTTCGTTCCAATTCACATTCCAAGTAATATTCGGCATGCTAATTACATTGCCGGTTGCCAAATTGCATTATCTCTTATAGTTTCCGAGATATGGACTATCGATAATTTACACCTTAGGCTCTGCTTCTAACTTGGGCCCAAATTGTAAAATCGTCTTATCTATTGGCGATTTCGTTCCAATTCACATTCCAAGTAATATTCGGCATGCTAATTACATTGCCGGTTGCCAAATTGCATTATCTCTTATAGTTTCCGAGATATGGACTATCGATAATTTACACCTTAGGCTCTGCTTCTAACTTGGGCCCAAATTGTAAAATGGTCTTATCTATTGGCGATTTCGTTCCAATTCACATTCCAAGTAGTATTCGGCATGCTAATTACATTGCCGGTTGCCAAATTGCATTATCTCTTATAGTTTCCGAGATATGGACTATCGATAATTTACACCTTAGGCTCTGCTTCTAACTTGGGCCCAAATTGTAAAATGATCTTATCTATTGGCGATTTCGTTCCAATTCACATTCCAAGTAGTATTCGGCATGCTAATTACATTGCCGGTTGCCAAATTGCATTATCTCTTATAGTTTCCGAGATATGGACTATCGATAATTTACACCTTAGGCTCTGCTTCTAACTTGGGCCCAAATTGTAAAATGGTCTTATCTATTGGCGATTTCGTCCCAATTCACATTCCAAGTAATATTCGGCATGCTAATTACATTGCCGGTTGCGAAATTGCATTATCTCTTATAGTTTCCGAGATATGGACTATCGATAATTTACACCTTAGGCTCTGCTTCTAACTTGGGCCCAAATTGTAAAATGGTCTTATCTATTGGCGATTTCGTTCCAATTCACATTCCAAGTAATATTCGGCATGCTAATTACATTGCCGGTTGCCAAATTGCATTATCTCTTTTAGTTTCCGAGATATGGACTATCGATAATTTACACCTTAGGCTCTGCTTCCAACTTGGGCCCAAATTGTAAAATGGTCTTATCTATTGGCGATTTCGTTCCAATTCACATTCCAAGTAATATTCGGCATGCTAATTACATTGCCGGTTGCCAAATTGCATTATCTCTTATAGTTTCCGAGATATGGACTATCGATAATTTACACCTTAGGCTCTGCTTCTAACTTGGGCCCAAATTGTAAAATGGCCTTATCTATTGGCGATTTCGTTCCAATTCACATTCCAAGTAATATTCGGCATGCTAATTACATTGCCGGTTGCCAAATTGCATTATCTCTTATAGTTTCCGAGATATGGACTATCGATAATTTACACCTTAGGCTCTGCTTCTAACTTGGGCCCAAATTGTAAAATGGTCTTATCTATTGGCGATTTCGTTCCAATTCACATTCCAAGTAATATTCGGCATGCTAATTACATTGCCGGTTCCCAAATTGCATTATCTCTTATAGTTTCCGAGATATGGACTATCGATAATTTACACCTTAGGCTCTGCTTCTAACTTGGGCCCAAATTGTAAAATGGTCTTATCTATTGGCGATTTCGTTCCAATTCACATTCCAAGTAATATTCGGCATGCTAATTACATTGCCGGTTGCCAAATTGCATTATCTCTTGTAGTTTCCGAGATATGGACTATCGATAATTTACATCTTAGGCTCTGCTTCTAACTTGGGCCTAAATTGTAAAATGGTCTTATCTATTGGCGATTTCGTTCCAATTCACATTCCAAGTAATATTCGGCATGCTAATTACATTGCCGGTTGCCAAATTGCATTATCTCTTATAGTTTCCGAGATATGGACTATCGATAATTTACACCTTAGGCTCTGCTTCTAACTTGGGCCCAAATTGTAAAATGGTCTTATCTATTGCCGATTTCGTTCCAATTCACATTCCAAGTAATATTCGGCATGCTAATTACATTGCCGGTTGCCAAATTGCATTATCTCTTATAGTTTCCGAGATATGGACTATCGATAATTTACACCTTAGGCTCTGCTTCTAACTTGGGCCCAAATTGTAAAATGGTCTTATCTATTGCCGATTTCGTTCCAATTCACATTCCAAGTAATATTCGGCATGCTAATTACATTGCCGGTTGCCAAATTGCATTATCTCTTATAGTTTCCGAGATATGGACTATCGATAATTTACACCTTAGGCTCTGCTTCTAACTTGGGCCCAAATTGTAAAATGGTCTTATCTATTGGCTATTTCGTTCCAATTCACATTCCAAGTAATATTCGGCATGCTAATTACATTGCCGGTTGCCAAATTGCATTATCTCTTATAGTTTCCTAGATATGGACTATCGATAATTTACACCTTAGGCTCTGCTTCTAACTTGGGCTTAAATTGTAAAATGGTCTTATCTATTGGCGATTTCGTTCCAATTCACATTCCAAGTAATATTCGGCATGCTAATTACATTGCCGGTTGCCAAATTGCATTATCTCTTATAGTTTCCGAGATATGGACTATCGATAATTTACACCTTAGGCTCTGCTTCTAACTTGGGCCCAAATTGTAAAATCGTCTTATCTATTGGCGATTTCGTTCCAATTCACATTCCAAGTAATATTCGGCATGCTAATTACATTGCCGGTTGCCAAATTGCATTATCTCTTATAGTTTCCGAGATATGGACTATCGATAATTTACACCTTAGGCTCTGCTTCTAACTTGGGCCCAAATTGTAAAATGGTCTTATCTATTGGCGATTTCGTTCCAATTCACATTCCAAGTAGTATTCGGCATGCTAATTACATTGCCGGTTGCCAAATTGCATTATCTCTTATAGTTTCCGAGATATGGACTATCGATAATTTACACCTTAGGCTCTGCTTCTAACTTGGGCCCAAATTGTAAAATGGTCTTATCTATTGGCGATTTCGTTCCAATTCACATTCCAAGTAGTATTCGGCATGCTAATTACATTGCCGGTTGCCAAATTGCATTATCTCTTATAGTTTCCGAGATATGGACTATCGATAATTTACACCTTAGGCTCTGCTTCTAACTTGGGCCCAAATTGTAAAATGGTCTTATCTATTGGCGATTTCGTCCCAATTCACATTCCAAGTAATATTCGGCATGCTAATTACATTGCCGGTTGCGAAATTGCATTATCTCTTATAGTTTCCGAGATATGGACTATCGATAATTTACACCTTAGGCTCTGCTTCTAACTTGGGCCCAAATTGTAAAATGGTCTTATCTATTGGCGATTTCGTTCCAATTCACATTCCAAGTAATATTCGGCATGCTAATTACATTGCCGGTTGCCAAATTGCATTATCTCTTTTAGTTTCCGAGATATGGACTATCGATAATTTACACCTTAGGCTCTGCTTCCAACTTGGGCCCAAATTGTAAAATGGTCTTATCTATTGGCGATTTCGTTCCAATTCACATTCCAAGTAATATTCGGCATGCTAATTACATTGCCGGTTGCCAAATTGCATTATCTCTTATAGTTTCCGAGATATGGACTATCGATAATTTACACCTTAGGCTCTGCTTCTAACTTGGGCCCAAATTGTAAAATGGCCTTATCTATTGGCGATTTCGTTCCAATTCACATTCCAAGTAATATTCGGCATGCTAATTACATTGCCGGTTGCCAAATTGCATTATCTCTTATAGTTTCCGAGATATGGACTATCGATAATTTACACCTTAGGCTCTGCTTCTAACTTGGGCCCAAATTGTAAAATGGTCTTATCTATTGGCGATTTCGTTCCAATTCACATTCCAAGTAATATTCGGCATGCTAATTACATTGCCGGTTCCCAAATTGCATTATCTCTTATAGTTTCCGAGATATGGACTATCGATAATTTACACCTTAGGCTCTGCTTCTAACTTGGGCCCAAATTGTAAAATGGTCTTATCTATTGGCGATTTCGTTCCAATTCACATTCCAAGTAATATTCGGCATGCTAATTACATTGCCGGTTGCCAAATTGCATTATCTCTTGTAGTTTCCGAGATATGGACTATCGATAATTTACACCTTAGGCTCTGCTTCTAACTTGGGCCCAAATTGTAAAATGGTCTTATCTATTGGCGATTTCGTTCCAATTCACATTCCAAGTAATATTCGGCATGCTAATTACATTGCCGGTTGCCAAATTGCATTATCTCTTATAGTTTCCGAGATATGGACTATCGATTATTTACACCTTAGGCTCTGCTTCTAACTTGGGCCCAAATTGTAAAATGGTCTTATCTATTGGCGATTTCGTTCCAATTCACATTCCAAGTAATATTCGGCATGCTAATTACATTGCCGGTTGCCAAATTGCATTATCTCTTATAGTTTCCGAGATATGGACTATCGATAATTTATACCTTAGGCTCTGCTTCTAACTTGGGCCCAAATTGTAAAATGGTCTTCTCTATTGGCGATTTCGTTCCAATTCACATTCCAAGTAATATTCGGCATGCTAATTACATTGCCGGTTGCCAAATTGCATTATCTCTTATAGTTTCCGAGATATGGACTATCGATAATTTACACCTTAGGCTCTGTTTCTAACTTGGGCCCAAATTGTAAAATGGTCTTATCTATTGGCGATTTCGTTCCAATTCACATTCCAAGTAATATTCGGCATGCTAATTACATTGCCGGTTGCCAAATTGCATTATCTCTTATAGTTTCCGAGATATGGACTATCGATAATTTACACCTTAGGCTCTGCTTCTAACTTGGGCCCAAATTGTAAAATCGTCTTATCTATTGGCGATTTCGTTCCAATTCACATTCCAAGTAATATTCGGCATGCTAATTACATTGCCGGTTGCCAAATTGCATTATCTCTTATAGTTTCCGAGATATGGACTATCGGTAATTTACACCTTAGGCTCTGCTTCTAACTTGGGCCCAAATTGTAAAATGGTCTTATCTATTGGCGATTTCGTTCCAATTCACATTCCAAGTAATATCCGGCATGCTAATTACATTGCCGGTTGCCAAATTGAATTATCTCTTATAGTTTCCGAGATATGGACTATCGATAATTTACACCTTAGGCTCTGCTTCTAACTTGGGCCCAAATTGTAAAATGGTCTTACCTATTGGCGATTTCGTTCCAATTCACATTCCAAGTAATATTCTTCTTGTAAAATGGTCTTATCTATAGGCGATTTCGTTCCAATTCACATTCCAAGTAATATTCGGCATGCTAATTACATTGCCGGTTGCCAAATTGCATTATCTCTTATAGTTTCCGAGATATGGACTATCGATAATTTACACCTTAGGCTCTGCTTCTAACTTGGGCCCAAATTGTAAAATGGTCTTATCTATTGGCGATTTCGTTCCAATTCACATTCCAAGTAGTATTCGGCATGCTAATTACATTGCCCGGTTGCCAAATTGCATTATCTCTTATAGTTTCCGAGATATGGACTATCGATAATTTACACCTTAGGCTCTGCTTCTAACTTGGGCCCAAATTGTAAAATGGTCTTATCTATTGGCGATTTCGTCCCAATTCACATTCCAAGTAATATTCGGCATGCTAATTACATTGCCGGTTGCGAAATTGCCTTATCTCTTATAGTTTCCGAGATATGGACTATCGATAATTTACACCTTAGGCTCTGCTTCTAACTTGGGCCCAAATTGTAAAATCGTCTTCTCTATTGGCGATTTCGTTGCAATTCACATTCCAAGTAATATTCGGCATGCTAATTACATTGCCGGTTGCCAAATTGCATTATCTCTTATAGTTTCCGAGATATGGACTATCGATAATTTACACCTTAGTCTCTGGTTCTAACTTGGGCCCAAATTGTAAAATGGTCTTATCTGTTGGCGATTTCGTTCCAATTCATATTCCAAGTAATATTCGGCATGCTAATTACATTGCCGGTTGCCAAATTGCATTATCTCTTATAGTTTCCGAGATATGGACTATCGATAATTTACACCTGAGGCTCTGCTTCTAACTTGGGCCCAAATTGTAAAATCGTCCTTATCTATTGGCGATTTCGTTCCAATTCACATTCCAAGTAATATTCGGCATGCTAATTACATTGCCGGTTGCCAAATTGCATTATCTCTTATAGTTTCCGAGATATGGACTATCGATAATTTACATCTTAGGCTCTGCTTCTAACTTGGGCCTAAATTGTAAAATGGTCTTATCTATTGGCGATTTCGTTCCAATTCACATTCCAAGTAATATTCGGCATGCTAATTACATTGCCGGTTGCCAAATTGCATTATCTCTTATAGTTTCCGAGATATGGACTATCGATAATTTACACCTTAGGCTCTGCTTCTAACTTGGGCCCAAATTGTAAAATGGTCTTATCTATTGCCGATTTCGTTCCAATTCACATTCCAAGTAATATTCGGCATGCTAATTACATTGCCGGTTGCCAAATTGCATTATCTCTTATAGTTTCCGAGATATGGACTATCGATAATTTACACCTTAGGCTCTGCCTCTAACTTGGGCCCAAATTGTAAAATGGTCTTATCTATTGCCGATTTCGTTCCAATTCACATTCCAAGTAATATTCGGCATGCTAATTACATTGCCGGTTGCCAAATTGCATTATCTCTTATAGTTTCCGAGATATGGACTATCGATAATTTACACCTTAGGCTCTGCTTCTAACTTGGGCCCAAATTGTAAAATGGTCTTATCTATTGGCTATTTCGTTCCAATTCACATTCCAAGTAATATTCGGCATGCTAATTACATTGCCGGTTGCCAAATTGCATTATCTCTTATAGTTTCCTAGATATGGACTATCGATAATTTACACCTTAGGCTCTGCTTCTAACTTGGGCTTAAATTGTAAAATGGTCTTATCTATTGGCGATTTCGTTCCAATTCACATTCCAAGTAATATTCGGCATGCTAATTACATTGCCGGTTGCCAAATTGCATTATCTCTTATAGTTTCCGAGATATGGACTATCGATAATTTACACCTTAGGCTCTGCTTCTAACTTGGGCCCAAATTGTAAAATCGTCTTATCTATTGGCGATTTCGTTCCAATTCACATTCCAAGTAATATTCGGCATGCTAATTACATTGCCGGTTGCCAAATTGCATTATCTCTTATAGTTTCCGAGATATGGACTATCGATAATTTACACCTTAGGCTCTGCTTCTAACTTGGGCCCAAATTGTAAAATGGTCTTATCTATTGGCGATTTCGTTCCAATTCACATTCCAAGTAGTATTCGGCATGCTAATTACATTGCCGGTTGCCAAATTGCATTATCTCTTATAGTTTCCGAGATATGGACTATCGATAATTTACACCTTAGGCTCTGCTTCTAACTTGGGCCCAAATTGTAAAATGGTCTTATCTATTGGCGATTTCGTTCCAATTCACATTCCAAGTAGTATTCGGCATGCTAATTACATTGCCGGTTGCCAAATTGCATTATCTCTTATAGTTTCCGAGATATGGACTATCGATAATTTACACCTTAGGCTCTGCTTCTAACTAGGGCCCAAATTGTAAAATGGTCTTATCTATTGGCGATTTCGTCCCAATTCACATTCCAAGTAATATTCGGCATGCTAATTACATTGCCGGTTGCGAAATTGCATTATCTCTTATAGTTTCCGAGATATGGACTATCGATAATTTACACCTTAGGCTCTGCTTCTAACTTGGGCCCAAATTGTAAAATGGTCTTATCTATTGGCGATTTCGTTCCAATTCACATTCCAAGTAATATTCGGCATGCTAATTACATTGCCGGTTGCCAAATTGCATTATCTCTTTTAGTTTCCGAGATATGGACTATCGATAATTTACACCTTAGGCTCTGCTTCCAACTTGGGCCCAAATTGTAAAATGGTCTTATCTATTGGCGATTTCGTTCCAATTCACATTCCAAGTAATATTCGGCATGCTAATTACATTGCCGGTTGCCAAATTGCATTATCTCTTATAGTTTCCGAGATATGGACTATCGATAATTTACACCTTAGGCTCTGCTTCTAACTTGGGCCCAAATTGTAAAATGGCCTTATCTATTGGCGATTTCGTTCCAATTCACATTCCAAGTAATATTCGGCATGCTAATTACATTGCCGGTTGCCAAATTGCATTATCTCTTATAGTTTCCGAGATATGGACTATCGATAATTTACACCTTAGGCTCTGCTTCTAACTTGGGCCCAAATTGTAAAATGGTCTTATCTATTGGCGATTTCGTTCCAATTCACATTCCAAGTAATATTCGGCATGCTAATTACATTGCCGGTTCCCAAATTGCATTATCTCTTATAGTTTCCGAGATATGGACTATCGATAATTTACACCTTAGGCTCTGCTTCTAACTTGGGCCCAAATTGTAAAATGGTCTTATCTATTGGCGATTTCGTTCCAATTCACATTCCAAGTAATATTCGGCATGCTAATTACATTGCCGGTTGCCAAATTGCATTATCTCTTGTAGTTTCCGAGATATGGACTATCGATAATTTACACCTTAGGCTCTGCTTCTAACTTGGGCCCAAATTGTAAAATGGTCTTATCTATTGGCGATTTCGTTCCAATTCACATTCCAAGTAATATTCGGCATGCTAATTACATTGCCGGTTGCCAAATTGCATTATCTCTTATAGTTTCCGAGATATGGACTATCGATAATTTACACCTTAGGCTCTGCTTCTAACTTGGGCCCAAATTGTAAAATGGTCTTATCTATTGGCGATTTCGTTCCAATTCACATTCCAAGTAATATTCGGCATGCTAATTACATTGCCGGTTGCCAAATTGCATTATCTCTTATAGTTTCCGAGATATGGACTATCGATAATTTATACCTTAGGCTCTGCTTCTAACTTGGGCCCAAATTGTAAAATGGTCTTCTCTATTGGCGATTTCGTTCCAATTCACATTCCAAGTAATATTCGGCATGCTAATTACATTGCCGGTTGCCAAATTGCATTATCTCTTATAGTTTCCGAGATATGGACTATCGATAATTTACACCTTAGGCTCTGTTTCTAACTTGGGCCCAAATTGTAAAATGGTCTTATCTATTGGCGATTTCGTTCCAATTCACATTCCAAGTAATATTCGGCATGCTAATTACATTGCCGGTTGCCAAATTGCATTATCTCTTATAGTTTCCGAGATATGGACTATCGATAATTTACACCTTAGGCTCTGCTTCTAACTTGGGCCCAAATTGTAAAATCGTCTTATCTATTGGCGATTTCGTTCCAATTCACATTCCAAGTAATATTCGGCATGCTAATTACATTGCCGGTTGCCAAATTGCATTATCTCTTATAGTTTCCGAGATATGGACTATCGGTAATTTACACCTTAGGCTCTGCTTCTAACTTGGGCCCAAATTGTAAAATGGTCTTATCTATTGGCGATTTCGTTCCAATTCACATTCCAAGTAATATCCGGCATGCTAATTACATTGCCGGTTGCCAAATTGAATTATCTCTTATAGTTTCCGAGATATGGACTATCGATAATTTACACCTTAGGCTCTGCTTCTAACTTGGGCCCAAATTGTAAAATGGTCTTACCTATTGGCGATTTCGTTCCAATTCACATTCCAAGTAATATTCTTCTTGTAAAATGGTCTTATCTATTGGCGATTTCGTTCCAATTCACATTCCAAGTAATATTCGGCATGCTAATTACATTGCCGGTTGCCAAATTGCATTATCTCTTATAGTTTCCGAGATATGGACTATCGATAATTTACACCTTAGGCTCTGCTTCTAACTTGGGCCCAAATTGTAAAATGGTCTTATCTATTGGCGATTTCGTTCCAATTCACATTCCAAGTAGTATTCGGCATGCTAATTACATTGCCGGTTGCCAAATTGCATTATCTCTTATAGTTTCCGAGATATGGACTATCGATAATTTACACCTTAGGCTCTGCTTCTAACTTGGGGCCCAAATTGTAAAATGGTCTTATCTATTGGCGATTTCGTCCCAATTCACATTCCAAGTAACATTCGGCATGCTAATTACATTGCCGGTTGCGAAATTGCCTTATCTCTTATAGTTTCCGAGATATGGACTATCGATAATTTACACCTTAGGCTCTGCTTCTAACTTGGGCCCAAATTGTAAAATGGTCTTATCTATTGGCGATTTCGTTCCAATTCACATTCCAAGTAATATTCGGCATGCTAATTACATTGCCGGTTCCCAAATTGCATTATCTCTTATAGTTTCCGAGATATGGACTATCGATAATTTACACCTTAGGCTCTGCTTCTAACTTGGGCCCAAATTGTAAAATGGTCTTATCTATTGGCGATTTCGTTCCAATTCACATTCCAAGTAATATTCGGCATGCTAATTACATTGCCGGTTGCCAAATTGCATTATCTCTTGTAGTTTCCGAGATATGGACTATCGATAATTTACACCTTAGGCTCTGCTTCTAACTTGGGCCCAAATTGTAAAATGGTCTTATCTATTGGCGATTTCGTTCCAATTCACATTCCAAGTAATATTCGGCATGCTAATTACATTGCCGGTTGCCAAATTGCATTATCTCTTATAGTTTCCGAGATATGGACTATCGATAATTTACACCTTAGGCTCTGCTTCTAACTTGGGCCCAAATTGTAAAATGGTCTTATCTATTGGCGATTTCGTTCCAATTCACATTCCAAGTAATATTCGGCATGCTAATTACATTGCCGGTTGCCAAATTGCATTATCTCTTATAGTTTCCGAGATATGGACTATCGATAATTTATACCTTAGGCTCTGCTTCTAACTTGGGCCCAAATTGTAAAATGGTCTTCTCTATTGGCGATTTCGTTCCAATTCACATTCCAAGTAATATTCGGCATGCTAATTACATTGCCGGTTGCCAAATTGCATTATCTCTTATAGTTTCCGAGATATGGACTATCGATAATTTACACCTTAGGCTCTGTTTCTAACTTGGGCCCAAATTGTAAAATGGTCTTATCTATTGGCGATTTCGTTCCAATTCACATTCCAAGTAATATTCGGCATGCTAATTACATTGCCGGTTGCCAAATTGCATTATCTCTTATAGTTTCCGAGATATGGACTATCGATAATTTACACCTTAGGCTCTGCTTCTAACTTGGGCCCAAATTGTAAAATCGTCTTATCTATTGGCGATTTCGTTCCAATTCACATTCCAAGTAATATTCGGCATGCTAATTACATTGCCGGTTGCCAAATTGCATTATCTCTTATAGTTTCCGAGATATGGACTATCGGTAATTTACACCTTAGGCTCTGCTTCTAACTTGGGCCCAAATTGTAAAATGGTCTTATCTATTGGCGATTTCGTTCCAATTCACATTCCAAGTAATATCCGGCATGCTAATTACATTGCCGGTTGCCAAATTGAATTATCTCTTATAGTTTCCGAGATATGGACTATCGATAATTTACACCTTAGGCTCTGCTTCTAACTTGGGCCCAAATTGTAAAATGGTCTTACCTATTGGCGATTTCGTTCCAATTCACATTCCAAGTAATATTCTTCCATCGATCGATGGACGAACCTAACTTGGGCCCAAATTGTAAAATGGTCTTATCTATTGGCGATTTCGTTCCAATTCACATTCCAAGTAATATTCGGCATGCTAATTACATTGCCGGTTGCCAAATTGCATTATCTCTTATAGTTTCCGAGATATGGACTATCGATAATTTACACCTTAGGCTCTGCTTCTAACTTGGGCCCAAATTGTAAAATGGTCTTATCTATTGGCGATTTCGTTCCAATTCACATTCCAAGTAGTATTCGGCATGCTAATTACATTGCCGGTTGCCAAATTGCATTATCTCTTATAGTTTCCGAGATATGGACTATCGATAATTTACACCTTAGGCTCTGCTTCTAACTTGGGCCCAAATTGTAAAATGGTCTTATCTATTGGCGATTTCGTCCCAATTCACATTCCAAGTAACATTCGGCATGCTAATTACATTGCCGGTTGCGAAATTGCCTTATCTCTTATAGTTTCCGAGATATGGACTATCGATAATTTACACCTTAGGCTCTGCTTCTAACTTGGGCCCAAATTGTAAAATGGTCTTATCTATTGGCGATTTCGTTCCAATTCACATTCCAAGTAATATTCGGCATGCTAATTACATTGCCGGTTGCCAAATTGCATTATCTCTTTTAGTTTCCGAGATATGGACTATCGATAATTTACACCTTAGGCTCTGCTTCCAACTTGGGCCCAAATTGTAAAATGGTCTTATCTATTGGCGATTTCGTTCCAATTCACATTCCAAGTAATATTCGGCATGCTAATTACATTGCCGGTTGCCAAATTGCATTATCTCTTATAGTTTCCGAGATATGGACTATTGATAATTTACACCTTAGGCTCTGCTTCTAACTTGGGCCCAAATTGTAAAATGGCCTTATCTATTGGCGATTTCGTTCCAATTCACATTCCAAGTAATATTCGGCATGCTAATTACATTGCCGGTTGCCAAATTGCATTATCTCTTATAGTTTCCGAGATATGGACTATCGATAATTTACACCTTAGGCTCTGCTTCTAACTTGGGCCCAAATTGTAAAATGGTCTTATCTATTGGCGATTTCGTTCCAATTCACATTCCAAGTAATATTCGGCATGCTAATTACATTGCCGGTGGCCAATTTGCATTATCTCTTATAGTTTCCGAGATATGGACTATCGATAATTTACACCTTAGGCTCTGCTTCTAACTTGGGCCCAAATTGTAAAATGGTCTTATCTATTGGCGATTTCGTTCCAATTCACATTCCAAGTAATATTCGGCATGCTAATTACATTGCCGGTTGCCAAATTGCATTATCTCTTATAGTTTCCGAGATATGGACTATCGATAATTTACACCTTAGGCTCTGCTTCTAACTTGGGCCCAAATTGTAAAATGGTCTTCTCTATTGGCGATTTCGTTGCAATTCACATTCCAAGTAATATTCGGCATGCTAATTACATTGCCGGTTGCCAAATTGCATTATCTCTTATAGTTTCCGAGATATGGACTATCGATAATTTACACCTTAGTCTCTGGTTCTAACTAGGGCCCAAATTGTAAAATGGTCTTATCTGTTGGCGATTTCGTTCCAATTCATATTCCAAGTAATATTCGGCATGCTAATTACATTGCCGGTTGCCAAATTGCATTATCTCTTATAGTTTCCGAGATATGGACTATCGATAATTTACACCTGAGGCTCTGCTTCTAACTTGGGCCCAAATTGTAAAATCGTCTTATCTATTGGCGATTTCGTTCCAATTCACATTCCAAGTAATATTCGGCATGCTAATTACATTGCCGGTTGCCAAATTGCATTATCTCTTATAGTTTCCGAGATATGGACTATCGATAATTTACATCTTAGGCTCTGCTTCTAACTTGGGCCCAAATTGTAAAATGGTCTTATCTATTGGCGATTTCGTTCCAATTCACATTCCAAGTAATATTCGGCATGCTAATTACATTGCCGGTTGCCAAATTGCATTATCTCTTATAGTTTCCGAGATATGGACTATCGATAATTTACACCTTAGGCTCTGCTTCTAACTTGGGCCCAAATTGTAAAATGGTCTTATCTATTGCCGATTTCGTTCCAATTCACATTCCAAGTAATATTCGGCATGCTAATTACATTGCCGGTTGCCAAATTGCATTATCTCTTATAGTTTCCGAGATATGGACTATCGATAATTTACACCTTAGGCTCTGCTTCTAACTTGGGCCCAAATTGTAAAATGGTCTTATCTATTGGCGATTTCGTTCCAATTCACATTCCAAGTAATATTCGGCATGCTAATTACATTGCCGGTTGCCAAATTGCATTATCTCTTATAGTTTCCGAGATATGGACTATCGATAATTTACACCTTAGGCTCTGCTTCTAACTTGGGCCCAAATTGTAAAATGGTCTTATCTATTGGCGATTTCGTTCCAATTCACATTCCAAGTAATATTCGGCATGCTAATTACATTGCCGGTTGCCAAATTGCAATATCTCTTATAGTTTCCGAGATATGGACTATCGATAATTTACACCTTAGGCTCTGCTTCTAACTTGGGCCCAAATTGTAAAATCGTCTTCTCTATTGGCGATTTCGTTGCAATTCACATTCCAAGTAATATTCGGCATGCTAATTACATTGCCGGTTGCCAAATTGCATTATCTCTTATAGTTTCCGAGATATGGACTATCGATAATTTACACCTTAGTCTCTGGTTCTAACTTGGGCCCAAATTGTAAAATGGTCTTATCTGTTGGCGATTTCGTTCCAATTCATATTCCAAGTAATATTCGGCATGCTAATTACATTGCCGGTTGCCAAATTGCATTATCTCTTATAGTTTCCGAGATATGGACTATCGATAATTTACACCTGAGGCTCTGCTTCTAACTTGGGCCCAAATTGTAAAATCGTCTTATCTATTGGCGATTTCGTTCCAATTCACATTCCAAGTAATATTCGGCATGCTAATTACATTGCCGGTTGCCAAATTGCATTATCTCTTATAGTTTCCGAGATATGGACTATCGATAATTTACATCTTAGGCTCTGCTTCTAACTTGGGCCTAAATTGTAAAATGGTCTTATCTATTGGCGATTTCGTTCCAATTCACATTCCAAGTAATATTCGGCATGCTAATTACATTGCCGGTTGCCAAATTGCATTATCTCTTATAGTTTCCGAGATATGGACTATCGATAATTTACACCTTAGGCTCTGCTTCTAACTTGGGCCCAAATTGTAAAATGGTCTTATCTATTGCCGATTTCGTTCCAATTCACATTCCAAGTAATATTCGGCATGCTAATTACATTGCCGGTTGCCAAATTGCATTATCTCTTATAGTTTCCGAGATATGGACTATCGATAATTTACACCTTAGGCTCTGCTTCTAACTTGGGCCCAAATTGTAAAATGGTCTTATCTATTGCCGATTTCGTTCCAATTCACATTCCAAGTAATATTCGGCATGCTAATTACATTGCCGGTTGCCAAATTGCATTATCTCTTATAGTTTCCGAGATATGGACTATCGATAATTTACACCTTAGGCTCTGCTTCTAACTTGGGCCCAAATTGTAAAATGGTCTTATCTATTGGCTATTTCGTTCCAATTCACATTCCAAGTAATATTCGGCATGCTAATTACATTGCCGGTTGCCAAATTGCATTATCTCTTATAGTTTCCTAGATATGGACTATCGATAATTTACACCTTAGGCTCTGCTTCTAACTTGGGCTCAAATTGTAAAATGGTCTTATCTATTGGCGATTTCGTTCCAATTCACATTCCAAGTAATATTCGGCATGCTAATTACATTGCCGGTTGCCAAATTGCATTATCTCTTATAGTTTCCGAGATATGGACTATCGATAATTTACACCTTAGGCTCTGCTTCTAACTTGGGCCCAAATTGTAAAATCGTCTTATCTATTGGCGATTTCGTTCCAATTCACATTCCAAGTAATATTCGGCATGCTAATTACATTGCCGGTTGCCAAATTGCATTATCTCTTATAGTTTCCGAGATATGGACTATCGATAATTTACACCTTAGGCTCTGCTTCTAACTTGGGCCCAAATTGTAAAATGGTCTTATCTATTGGCGATTTCGTTCCAATTCACATTCCAAGTAGTATTCGGCATGCTAATTACATTGCCGGTTGCCAAATTGCATTATCTCTTATAGTTTCCGAGATATGGACTATCGATAATTTACACCTTAGGCTCTGCTTCTAACTTGGGCCCAAATTGTAAAATGGTCTTATCTATTGGCGATTTCGTCCCAATTCACATTCCAAGTAATATTCGGCATGCTAATTACATTGCCGGTTGCGAAATTGCATTATCTCTTATAGTTTCCGAGATATGGACTATCGATAATTTACACCTTAGGCTCTGCTTCTAACTTGGGCCCAAATTGTAAAATGGTCTTATCTATTGGCGATTTCGTTCCAATTCACATTCCAAGTAATATTCGGCATGCTAATTACATTGCCGGTTGCCAAATTGCATTATCTCTTTTAGTTTCCGAGATATGGACTATCGATAATTTACACCTTAGGCTCTGCTTCTAACTTGGGCCCAAATTGTAAAATGGCCTTATCTATTGGCGATTTCGTTCCAATTCACATTCCAAGTAATATTCGGCATGCTAATTACATTGCCGGTTGCCAAATTGCATTATCTCTTATAGTTTCCGAGATATGGACTATCGATAATTTACACTTTAGGCTCTGCTTCTAACTTGGGCCCAAATTGTAAAATGGTCTTATCTATTGGCGATTTCGTTCCAATTCACATTCCAAGTAATATTCGGCATGCTAATTACATTGCCGGTTCCCAAATTGCATTATCTCTTATAGTTTCCGAGATATGGACTATCGATAATTTACACCTTAGGCTCTGCTTCTAACTTGGGCCCAAATTGTAAAATGGTCTTATCTATTGGCGATTTCGTTCCAATTCACATTCCAAGTAATATTCGGCATGCTAATTACATTGCCGGTTGCCAAATTGCATTATCTCTTGTAGTTTCCGAGATATGGACTATCGATAATTTACACCTTAGGCTCTGCTTCTAACTTGGGCCCAAATTGTAAAATGGTCTTATCTATTGGCGATTTCGTTCCAATTCACATTCCAAGTAATATTCGGCATGCTAATTACATTGCCGGTTGCCAAATTGCATTATCTCTTATAGTTTCCGAGATATGGACTATCGATAATTTACACCTTAGGCTCTGCTTCTAACTTGGGCCCAAATTGTAAAATGGTCTTATCTATTGGCGATTTCGTTCCAATTCACATTCCAAGTAATATTCGGCATGCTAATTACATTGCCGGTTGCCAAATTGCATTATCTCTTATAGTTTCCGAGATATGGACTATCGATAATTTATACCTTAGGCTCTGCTTCTAACTTGGGCCCAAATTGTAAAATGGTTTTCTCTATTGGCGATTTCGTTCCAATTCACATTCCAAGTAATATTCGGCATGCTAATTACATTGCCGGTTGCCAAATTGCATTATCTCTTATAGTTTCCGAGATATGGACTATCGATAATTTACACCTTAGGCTCTGCTTCTAACTTGGGCCCAAATTGTAAAATCGTCTTATCTATTGGCGATTTCGTTCCAATTCACATTCCAAGTAATATTCGGCATGCTAATTACATTGCCGGTTGCCAAATTGCATTATCTCTTATAGTTTCCGAGATATGGACTATCGATAATTTACACCTTAGGCTCTGCTTCTAACTTGGGCCCAAATTGTAAAATGGTCTTATCTATTGGCGATTTCGTTCCAATTCACATTCCAAGTAGTATTCGGCATGCTAATTACATTGCCGGTTGCCAAATTGCATTATCTCTTATAGTTTCCGAGATATGGACTATCGATAATTTACGCCTTAGGCTCTGCTTCTAACTTGGGCCCAAATTGTAAAATGGTCTTATCTATTGGCGATTTCGTCCCAATTCACATTCCAAGTAATATTCGGCATGCTAATTACATTGCCGGTTGCGAAATTGCATTATCTCTTATAGTTTCCGAGATATGGACTATCGATAATTTACACCTTAGGCTCTGCTTCTAACTTGGGCCCAAATTGTAAAATGGTCTTATCTATTGGCGATTTCGTTCCAATTCACATTCCAAGTAATATTCGGCATGCTAATTACATTGCCGGTTGCCAAATTGCATTATCTCTTTTAGTTTCCGAGATATGGACTATCGATAATTTACACCTTAGGCTCTGCTTCTAACTTGGGCCCAAATTGTAAAATGGCCTTATCTATTGGCGATTTCGTTCCAATTCACATTCCAAGTAATATTCGGCATGCTAATTACATTGCCGGTTGCCAAATTGCATTATCTCTTATAGTTTCCGAGATATGGACTATCGATAATTTACACTTTAGGCTCTGCTTCTAACTTGGGCCCAAATTGTAAAATGGTCTTATCTATTGGCGATTTCGTTCCAATTCACATTCCAAGTAATATTCGGCATGCTAATTACATTGCCGGTTCCCAAATTGCATTATCTCTTATAGTTTCCGAGATATGGACTATCGATAATTTACACCTTAGGCTCTGCTTCTAACTTGGGCCCAAATTGTAAAATGGTCTTATCTATTGGCGATTTCGTTCCAATTCACATTCCAAGTAATATTCGGCATGCTAATTACATTGCCGGTTGCCAAATTGCATTATCTCTTGTAGTTTCCGAGATATGGACTATCGATAATTTACACCTTAGGCTCTGCTTCTAACTTGGGCCCAAATTGTAAAATGGTCTTATCTATTGGCGATTTCGTTCCAATTCACATTCCAAGTAATATTCGGCATGCTAATTACATTGCCGGTTGCCAAATTGCATTATCTCTTATAGTTTCCGAGATATGGACTATCGATAATTTACACCTTAGGCTCTGCTTCTAACTTGGGCCCAAATTGTAAAATGGTCTTATCTATTGGCGATTTCGTTCCAATTCACATTCCAAGTAATATTCGGCATGCTAATTACATTGCCGGTTGCCAAATTGCATTATCTCTTATAGTTTCCGAGATATGGACTATCGATAATTTATACCTTACGCTCTGCTTCTAACTTGGGCCCAAATTGTAAAATGGTTTTCTCTATTGGCGATTT
Organism: Rhynchophorus ferrugineus; assembly: GCF_030347505.1. NCBI lineage: Eukaryota > Metazoa > Arthropoda > Insecta > Coleoptera > Curculionidae > Rhynchophorus > Rhynchophorus ferrugineus. The sequence continues at coordinate 157,539 of NW_027472824.1, read as the reverse complement.
CGTTCCAATTCACATTCCAAGTAATATTCGGCATGCTAATTACATTGCCGGTTGCCAAATTGCATTATCTCTTATAGTTTCCGAGATATGGACTATCGATAATTTACACCTTAGGCTCTGTTTCTAACTTGGGCCCAAATTGTAAAATGGTCTTATCTATTGGCGATTTCGTTCCAATTCACATTCCAAGTAATATTCGGCATGCTAATTACATTGCCGGTTGCCAAATTGCATTATCTCTTATAGTTTCCGAGATATGGACTATCGATAATTTACACCTTAGGCTCTGCTTCTAACTTGGGCCCAAATTGTAAAATCGTCTTATCTATTGGCGATTTCGTTCCAATTCACATTCCAAGTAATATTCGGCATGCTAATTACATTGCCGGTTGTCAAATTGCATTATCTCTTATAGTTTCCGAGATATGGACTATCGGTAATTTACACCTTAGGCTCTGCTTCTAACTTGGGCCCAAATTGTAAAATGGTCTTATCTATTGGCGATTTCGTTCCAATTCACATTCCAAGTAATATCCGGCATGCTAATTACATTGCCGGTTGCCAAATTGAATTATCTCTTATAGTTTCCGAGATATGGACTATCGATAATTTACACCTTAGGCTCTGCTTCTAACTTGGGCCCAAATTGTAAAATGGTCTTACCTATTGGCGATTTCGTTCCAATTCACATTCCAAGTAATATTCGGCATGCTAATTACATTGCCGGTTGCCAAATTGCATTATCTCTTATAGTTTCCGAGATATGGACTATCGATAATTTACACCTTAGGCTCTGCTTCTAACTTGGGCCCAAATTGTAAAATGGTCTTATCTATTGGCGATTTCGTTCCAATTCACATTCCAAGTAATATTCGGCATGCTAATTACATTGCCGGTTGCCAAATTGCATTATCTCTTATAGTTTCCGAGATATGGACTATCGATAATTTACATCTTAGGCTCTGCTTCTAACTTGGGCCCAAATTGTAAAATGGTCTTATCTATTGGCGATTTCGTTCCAATTCACATTCCAAGTAATATTCGGCATGCTAATTACATTGCCGGTTGCCAAATTGCATTATCTCTTATAGTTTCCGAGATATGGACTATCGATAATTTACACCTTAGGCTCTGCTTCTAACTTGGGCCCAAATTGTAAAATGGTCTTATCTATTGCCGATTTCGTTCCAATTCACATTCCAAGTAATATTCGGCATGCTAATTACATTGCCGGTTGCCAAATTGCATTATCTCTTATAGTTTCCGAGATATGGACTATCGATAATTTACACCTTAGGCTCTGCTTCTAACTTGGGCCCAAATTGTAAAATGGTCTTATCTATTGGCGATTTCATTCCAATTCACATTCCAAGTAATATTCGGCATGCTAATTACATTGCCGGTTGCCAAATTGCATTATCTCTTATAGTTTCCGAGATATGGACTATCGATAATTTACACCTTAGGCTCTGCTTCTAACTTGGGCCCAAATTGTAAAATGGTCTTATCTATTGGCGATTTCGTTCCAATTCACATTCCAAGTAATATTCGGCATGCTAATTACATTGCCGGTTGCCAAATTGCATTATCTCTTGTAGTTTCCGAGATATGGACTATCGATAATTTACACCTTAGGCTCTGCTTCTAACTTGGGCCCAAATTGTAAAATGGTCTTATCTATTGGCGATTTCGTTCCAATTCACATTCCAAGTAATATTCGGCATGCTAATTACATTGCCGGTTGCCAAATTGCATTATCTCTTATAGTTTCAGAGATATGGACTATCGATTATTTACATCTTAGGCTCTGCTTCTAACTTGGGCCCAAATTGTAAAATGGTCTTATCTATTGGCGATTTCGTTGCAATTCACATTCCAAGTAATATTCGGCATGCTAATTACATTGCCGGTTGCCAAATTGCATTATCTCTTATAGTTTCCGAGATATGGACTATCGATAATTTACACCTTAGTCTCTGCTTCTAACTTGGGCCCAAATTGTAAAATGGTCTTATCTGTTGGCGATTTCGTTCCAATTCATATTCCAAGTAATATTCGGCATGCTAATTACATTGCCGGTTGCCAAATTGCATTATCTCTTATAGTTTCCGAGATATGGACTATCGATAATTTACACCTTAGGCTCTGCTTCTAACTTGGGCCCAAATTGTAAAATCGTCTTATCTATTGGCGATTTCGTTCCAATTCACATTCCAAGTAATATTCGGCATGCTAATTACATTGCCGGTTGCCAAATTGCATTATCTCTTATAGTTTCCGAGATATGGACTATCGATAATTTACATCTTAGGCTCTGCTTCTAACTTGAGCCCAAATTGTAAAATGGTCTTATCTATTGGCGATTTCGTTCCAATTCACATTCCAAGTAATATTCGGCATGCTAATTACATTGCCGGTTGCCAAATTGCATTATCTCTTATAGTTTCAGAGATATGGACTATCGATTGTTTACATCTTAGGCTCTGCTTCTAACTTGGGCCCAAATTGTAAAATGGTCTTATCTATTGGCGATTTCGTTGCAATTCACATTCCAAGTAATATTCGGCATGCTAATTACATTGCCGGTTGCCAAATTGCATTATCTCTTATAGATTCCGAGATATGGACTATCGATAATTTACACCTTAGTCTCTGCTTCTAACTTGGGCCCAAATTGTAAAATGGTCTTATCTGTTGGCGATTTCGTTCCAATTCATATTCCAAGTAATATTCGGCATGCTAATTACATTGCCGGTTGCCAAATTGCATTATCTCTTATAGTTTCCGAGATATGGACTATCGATAATTTACACCTGAGGCTCTGCTTCTAACTTGGGCCCAAATTGTAAAATCGTGTTATCTATTGGCGATTTCGTTCCAATTCACATTCCAAGTAATATTCAGCATGCTAATTACATTGCCGGTTGCCAAATTGCATTATCTCTTATAGTTTCCGAGATATGGACTATCGATAATTTACACCTTAGGCTCTGCTTCTAACTTGGGCCCAAATTGTAAAATGGTCTTATCTATTGCCGATTTCGTTCCAATTCACATTCCAAGTAATATTCGGCATGCTAATTACATTGCCGGTTGCCAAATTGCATTATCTCTTATAGTTTCCGAGATATGGACTATCGATAATTTACACCTTAGGCTCTGCTTCTAAATTGGGCCCAAATTGTAAAATGGTCTTATCTATTGGCGATTTCATTCCAATTCACATTCCAAGTAATATTCGGCATGCTAATTACATTGCCGGTTGCCAAATTGCATTATCTCTTATAGTTTCCGAGATATGGACTATCGATAATTTACACCTTAGGCTCTGCTTCTAACTTGGGCCCAAATTGTAAAATGGTCTTATCTATTGGCGATTTCGTTCCAATTCACATTCCAAGTAATATTCGGCATGCTAATTACATTGCCGGTTGCCAAATTGCATTATCTCTTGTAGTTTCCGAGATATGGACTATCGATAATTTACACCTTAGGCTCTGCTTCTAACTTGGGCCCAAATTGTAAAATGGTCTTATCTATTGGCGATTTCGTTCCAATTCACATTCCAAGTAATATTCGGCATGCTAATTACATTGCCGGTTGCCAAATTGCATTATCTCTTATAGTTTCAGAGATATGGACTATCGATTATTTACATCTTAGGCTCTGCTTCTAACTTGGGCCCAAATTGTAAAATGGTCTTATCTATTGGCGATTTCGTTGCAATTCACATTCCAAGTAATATTCGGCATGCTAATTACATTGCCGGTTGCCAAATTGCATTATCTCTTATAGTTTCCGAGATATGGACTATCGATAATTTACACCTTAGTCTCTGCTTCTAACTTGGGCCCAAATTGTAAAATGGTCTTATCTGTTGGCGATTTCGTTCCAATTCATATTCCAAGTAATATTCGGCATGCTAATTACATTGCCGGTTGCCAAATTGCATTATCTCTTATAGTTTCCGAGATATGGACTATCGATAATTTACACCTTAGGCTCTGCTTCTAACTTGGGCCCAAATTGTAAAATCGTCTTATCTATTGGCGATTTCGTTCCAATTCACATTCCAAGTAATATTCGGCATGCTAATTACATTGCCGGTTGCCAAATTGCATTATCTCTTATAGTTTCCGAGATATGGACTATCGATAATTTACACTTTAGGCTCTGCTTCTAACTTGGGCCCAAATTGTAAAATGGTCTTATCTATTGGCGATTTCGTTCCAATTCACATTCCAAGTAGTATTCGGCATGCTAATTACATTGCCGGTTGCCAAATTGCATTATCTCTTATAGTTTCCGAGATATGGACTATCGATAATTTACACCTTAGGCTCTGCTTCTAACTTGGGCCCAAATTGTAAAATGGTCTTATCTATTGGCGATTTCGTTCCAATTCACATTCCAAGTAATATTCGGCATGCTAATTACATTGCCGGTTGCCAAATTGCATTACCTCTTATAGTTTCCGAGATATGGACTATCGATAATTTACACCTTAGGCTCTGCTTCTAACTTGGGCCCAAATTGTAAAATGGTCTTATCTATTGGCGATTTCGTTCCAATTCACTTTCCAAGTAATATTCGGCATGCTAATTACATTGCCGGTTGCCAAATTGCATTATCTCTTATAGTTTCCGAGATATGGACTATCGATAATTTATACCTCAGGCTCTGCTTCTAACTTGGGCCCAAATTGTAAAATGGTCTTATCTTTTGGCGATTTCGTTCCAATTCACTCTCCAAGTAACATTCGGCATGCTAATTACATTGCCGGTTGCCAAATTGCATTATCTCTTATAGTTTACGAGATATGGACTATCGATAATTTACACATTAGGCTCTGCTTCTAACTTGGGCTCAAATTGTAAAATGGTCTTATCTATTGGCGATTTCGTTCCAATTCACATTCCAAGTAATATTCGGAATGCTAATTGCATTGCCGGTTGCCAAATTGCATTATCTCTTATAGCTTCCGAGATATGGACTGTCGATAATTTACACCTTAGGCTCTGCTTCTAACTTGGGCCCAAATTGTAAAATGGTCTTATCGATTGGCGATTTCGTTCCAATTCACTCTCCAAGTAATATTCGGCATGCTAATTACATTGCCGGTTGCCAAATTGCATTATCTCTTATAGTTTCCGAGATATGGACTATCGATAATTTACACCTTAGGCTCTGCTTCTAACTTGGGCCCAAATTGTAAAATGGTCTTATCTATTGGCGATTTCGTTCCAATTCACATTCCAAGTAATATTCGGCATGCTAATTACATTGCCGGTTGCCAAATTGCATTATCTCTTATAGTTTCCGAGATATGGACTATCGATAATTTACACCTTAGGCTCTGCTTCTAACTTGGGCCCAAATTGTAAAATGGTCTTATCTATTGGCGATTTCGTTCCAATTCACATTCCAAGTAATATTCGGCATGCTAATTACATTGCCGGTTGCCAAATTGAATTATCTCTTATAGTTTCCGAGATATGGACTATCGATAATTTACACCTTAGGCTCTGCTTCTAACTTGGGCCCAAATTGTAAAATGGTCTTATCTATTGGCGATTTCGTTCCAATTCACATTCCAAGTAGTATTCGGCATGCTAAGTACATTGCCGGTTGCCAAATTGCATTATCTCTTATAGTTTCCGAGATATGGACTATCGATAATTTACACCTTAGGCTCTGCTTCTAACTTGGGCCCAAATTGTAAAATGGTCTTATCTATTGGCGATTTCGTTCCAATTCACATTCCAAGTAATATTCGGCATGCTAATTACATTGCCAGTTGCCAAATTGCATTATCTCTTATAGTTTCCGAGATATGGACTATCGATAATTTACACCTTAGGCTCTGCTTCTAACTTGGGCCCAAATTGTAAAATGGTCTTATCTATTGGCGATTTCGTTCCAATTCACATTCCAAGTAATATTCGGCATGCTAATTACATTGCCAGTTGCCAAATTGCATTATCTCTTATAGTTTCCGAGATATGGACTATCGATAATTTACACCTTAGGCTCTGCTTCTAACTTGGGCCCAAATTGTAAAATGGTCTTATCTATTGGCGATTTCGTTCCAATTCACATTCCAAGTAATATTCGGCATGCTAATTACATTGCCAGTTGCCAAATTGCATTATCTCTTATAGTTTCCGAGATATGGACTATCGATAATTTACACCTTAGGCTCTGCTTCTAACTTGGGCCCAAATTGTAAAATGGTCTTATCTATTGGCGATTTCGTTCCAATTCACATTCCAAGTAATATTCGGCATGCTAATTACATTGCCAGTTGCCAAATTGCATTATCTCTTATAGTTTCCGAGATATGGACTATGAATAATTTACACCTTAGGCTCTGCTTCTAACTTGGGCCCAAATTGTAAAATGGTCTTATCTATTGGCGATTTCGTTCCAATTCACATTCCAAGTAATATTCGGCATGCTAATTACATTGCCGGTTGCCAAATTGCATTATCTCTTATAGTTTCCGAGATATGGACTATCGATAATTTACACCTTAGGCTCTGCTTCTAACTTGGGCCCAAATTGTTAAATGGTCTTATCTATTGGCGATTTCGTTCCAATTCACATTCCAAGTAATATTCGGCATGCTAATTACATTGCCGGTTGCCAAATTGCATTTTCTCTTATAGTTTCCGAGATATGGACTATCGATAATTTACACCTTAGGCTCTGCTTCTAACTTGGGCCCAAATTGTAAAATGGTCTTATCTATTGGCGATTTCGTTCCAATTCACATTCCAAGTAATATTCGGCATGCTAATTACATTGCCAGTTGCCAAATTGCATTATCTCTTATAGTTTCCGAGATATGGACTATGAATAATTTACACCTTAGGCTCTGCTTCTAACTTGGGCCCAAATTGTAAAATGGTCTTATCGATTGGCGATTTCGTTCCAATTCACTTTCCAAGTAATATTCGGCATGCTAATTACATTGCCGGTTGCCAAATTGCATTATCTCTTGTAGTTTCCGAGATATGGACTATGAATAATTTACACCTTAGGCTCTGCTTCTAACTTGGGCCCAAATTGTAAAATGGTCTTATCTATTGGCGATTTCGTTCCAATTCACATTCCAAGTAATATTCGGCATGCTAATTACATTGCCGGTTGCCAAATTGCATTATCTCTTATAGTTTCCGAGATATGGACTATCGATAATTTACACCTTAGGCTCTGCTTCTAACTTGGGCACAAATTGTAAAATGGTCTTCTCTATTGGCGATTTCGTTCCAATTCACATTCCAAGTAATATTCGGCATGCTAATTACATTGCCAGTTGCCAAATTGCATTATCTCTTATAGTTTCCGAGATATGGACTATGAATAATTTACACCTTAGGCTCTGCTTCTAACTTGGGCCCAAATTGTAAAATGGTCTTATCGATTGGCGATTTCGTTCCAATTCACATTCCAAGTAATATTCGGCATGCTAATTACATTGCCAGTTGCCAAATTGCATTATCTCTTATAGTTTCCGAGATATGGACTATGAATAATTTACACCTTAGGCTCTGCTTCTAACTTGGGCCCAAATTGTAAAATGGTCTTATCTATTGGCGATTTCGTTCCAATTCACATTCCAAGTAATATTCGGCATGCTAATTACATTGCCGGTTGCCAAATTGCATTATCTCTTATAGTTTCCGAGATATGGACTATCGATAATTTACACCTTAGGCTCTGCTTCTAACTTGGGCACAAATTGTAAAATGGTCTTCTCTATTGGCGATTTCGTTCCAATTCACATTCCAAGTAATATTCGGCATGCTAATTACATTGCCGGTTGCCAAATTGCATTATCTCTTATAGTTTCCGAGATATGGACTATCGATAATTTACACCTTAGGCTCTGCTTCTAACTTGGGCCCAAATTGTAAAATGGTCTTATCTATTGGCGATTTCGTTCCAATTCACATTCCAAGTAATATTCGGCATGCTAATTACATTGCCGGTTGCCAAATTGCATTATCTCTTGTAGTTTCCGAGATATGGACTATCGATAATTTACACCTTAGGCTCTGCTTCTAACTTGGGCCCAAATTGTAAAATGGTCTTATCTATTGGCGATTTCGTTCCAATTCACATTCCAAGTAATATTCGGCATGCTAATTACATTGCCGGTTGCCAAATTGCATTATCTCTTATAGTTTCAGAGATATGGACTATCGATTATTTACATCTTAGGCTCTGCTTCTAACTTGGGCCCAAATTGTAAAATGGTCTTATCTATTGGCGATTTCGTTGCAATTCACATTCCAAGTAATATTCGGCATGCTAATTACATTGCCGGTTGCCAAATTGCATTATCTCTTATAGTTTCCGAGATATGGACTATCGATAATTTACACCTTAGTCTCTGCTTCTAACTTGGGCCCAAATTGTAAAATGGTCTTATCTGTTGGCGATTTCGTTCCAATTCATATTCCAAGTAATATTCGGCATGCTAATTACATTGCCGGTTGCCAAATTGCATTATCTCTTATAGTTTCCGAGATATGGACTATCGATAATTTACACCTTAGGCTCTGCTTCTAACTTGGGCCCAAATTGTAAAATCGTCTTATCTATTGGCGATTTCGTTCCAATTCACATTCCAAGTAATATTCGGCATGCTAATTACATTGCCGGTTGCCAAATTGCATTATCTCTTATAGTTTCCGAGATATGGACTATCGATAATTTACACCTTAGGCTCTGCTTCTAACTTGGGCCCAAATTGTAAAATGGTCTTATCTATTGGCGATTTCGTTCCAATTCACATTCCAAGTAGTATTCGGCATGCTAATTACATTGCCGGTTGCCAAATTGCATTATCTCTTATAGTTTCCGAGATATGGACTATCGATAATTTACACCTTAGGCTCTGCTTCTAACTTGGGCCCAAATTGTAAAATGGTCTTATCTATTGGCGATTTCGTTCCAATTCACATTCCAAGTAATATTCGGCATGCTAATTACATTGCCGGTTGCCAAATTGCATTACCTCTTATAGTTTCCGAGATATGGACTATCGATAATTTACACCTTAGGCTCTGCTTCTAACTTGGGCCCAAATTGTAAAATGGTCTTATCTATTGGCGATTTCGTTCCAATTCACTTTCCAAGTAATATTCGGCATGCTAATTACATTGCCGGTTGCCAAATTGCATTATCTCTTATAGTTTCCGAGATATGGACTATCGATAATTTACACCTCAGGCTCTGCTTCTAACTTGGGCCCAAATTGTAAAATGGTCTTATCTTTTGGCGATTTCGTTCCAATTCACTCTCCAAGTAACATTCGGCATGCTAATTACATTGCCGGTTGCCAAATTGCATTATCTCTTATAGTTTACGAGATATGGACTATCGATAATTTACACATTAGGCTCTGCTTCTAACTTGGGCTCAAATTGTAAAATGGTCTTATCTATTGGCGATTTCGTTCCAATTCACATTCCAAGTAATATTCGGAATGCTAATTGCATTGCCGGTTGCCAAATTGCATTATCTCTTATAGCTTCCGAGATATGGACTGTCGATAATTTACACCTTAGGCTCTGCTTCTAACTTGGGCCCAAATTGTAAAATGGTCTTATCGATTGGCGATTTCGTTCCAATTCACTCTCCAAGTAATATTCGGCATGCTAATTACATTGCCGGTTGCCAAATTGCATTATCTCTTATAGTTTCCGAGATATGGACTATCGATAATTTACACCTTAGGCTCTGCTTCTAACTTGGGCCCAAATTGTAAAATGGTCTTATCTATTGGCGATTTCGTTCCAATTCACATTCCAAGTAATATTCGGCATGCTAATTACATTGCCGGTTGCCAAATTGCATTATCTCTTATAGTTTCCGAGATATGGACTATCGATAATTTACACCTTAGGCTCTGCTTCTAACTTGGGCCCAAATTGTAAAATGGTCTTATCTATTGGCGATTTCGTTCCAATTCACATTCCAAGTAATATTCGGCATGCTAATTACATTGCCGGTTGCCAAATTGAATTATCTCTTATAGTTTCCGAGATATGGACTATCGATAATTTACACCTTAGGCTCTGCTTCTAACTTGGGCCCAAATTGTAAAATGGTCTTATCTATTGGCGATTTCGTTCCAATTCACATTCCAAGTAGTATTCGGCATGCTAAGTACATTGCCGGTTGCCAAATTGCATTATCTCTTATAGTTTCCGAGATATGGACTATCGATAATTTACACCTTAGGCTCTGCTTCTAACTTGGGCCCAAATTGTAAAATGGTCTTATCTATTGGCGATTTCGTTCCAATTCACATTCCAAGTAATATTCGGCATGCTAATTACATTGCCAGTTGCCAAATTGCATTATCTCTTATAGTTTCCGAGATATGGACTATCGATAATTTACACCTTAGGCTCTGCTTCTAACTTGGGCCCAAATTGTAAAATGGTCTTATCTATTGGCGATTTCGTTCCAATTCACATTCCAAGTAATATTCGGCATGCTAATTACATTGCCAGTTGCCAAATTGCATTATCTCTTATAGTTTCCGAGATATGGACTATCGATAATTTACACCTTAGGCTCTGCTTCTAACTTGGGCCCAAATTGTAAAATGGTCTTATCTATTGGCGATTTCGTTCCAATTCACATTCCAAGTAATATTCGGCATGCTAATTACATTGCCAGTTGCCAAATTGCATTATCTCTTATAGTTTCCGAGATATGGACTATCGATAATTTACACCTTAGGCTCTGCTTCTAACTTGGGCCCAAATTGTAAAATGGTCTTATCTATTGGCGATTTCGTTCCAATTCACATTCCAAGTAATATTCGGCATGCTAATTACATTGCCAGTTGCCAAATTGCATTATCTCTTATAGTTTCCGAGATATGGACTATGAATAATTTACACCTTAGGCTCTGCTTCTAACTTGGGCCCAAATTGTAAAATGGTCTTATCTATTGGCGATTTCGTTCCAATTCACATTCCAAGTAATATTCGGCATGCTAATTACATTGCCGGTTGCCAAATTGCATTATCTCTTATAGTTTCCGAGATATGGACTATCGATAATTTACACCTTAGGCTCTGCTTCTAACTTGGGCCCAAATTGTTAAATGGCCTTATCTATTGGCGATTTCGTTCCAATTCACATTCCAAGTAATATTCGGCATGCTAATTACATTGCCGGTTGCCAAATTGCATTTTCTCTTATAGTTTCCGAGATATGGACTATCGATAATTTACACCTTAGGCTCTGCTTCTAACTTGGGCCCAAATTGTAAAATGGTCTTATCTATTGGCGATTTCGTTCCAATTCACATTCCAAGTAATATTCGGCATGCTAATTACATTGCCAGTTGCCAAATTGCATTATCTCTTATAGTTTCCGAGATATGGACTATGAATAATTTACACCTTAGGCTCTGCTTCTAACTTGGGCCCAAATTGTAAAATGGTCTTATCGATTGGCGATTTCGTTCCAATTCACTTTCCAAGTAATATTCGGCATGCTAATTACATTGCCGGTTGCCAAATTGCATTATCTCTTATAGTTTCCGAGATATGGACTATCGATAATTTACACCTTAGGCTCTGCTTCTAACTTGGGCCCAAATTGTAAAATGGTCTTATCTATTGGCGATTTCGTTCCAATTCACATTCCAAGTAATATTCGGCATGCTAATTACATTGCCGGTTGCCAAATTGCATTATCTCTTATAGTTTCCGAGATATGGACTATCGATAATTTACACCTTAGGCTCTGCTTCTAACTTGGGCCCAAATTGTAAAATGGTCTTATCTATTGGCGATTTCGTTCCAATTCACATTCCAAGTAATATTCGGCATGCTAATTACATTGCCGGTTGCCAAATTGAATTATCTCTTATAGTTTCCGAGATATGGACTATCGATAATTTACACCTTAGACTCTGCTTCTAACTTGGGCCCAAATTGTAAAATGGTCTTATCTATTGGCGATTTCGTTCCAATTCACATTCCAAGTAGTATTCGGCATGCTAAGTACATTGCCGGTTGCCAAATTGCATTATCTCTTATAGTTTCCGAGATATGGACTATCGATAATTTACACCTTAGGCTCTGCTTCTAACTTGGGCCCAAATTGTAAAATGGTCTTATCTATTGGCGATTTCGTTCCAATTCACATTCCAAGTAATATTCGGCATGCTAATTACATTGCCAGTTGCCAAATTGCATTATCTCTTATAGTTTCCGAGATATGGACTATCGATAATTTACACCTTAGGCTCTGCTTCTAACTTGGGCCCAAATTGTAAAATGGTCTTATCTATTGGCGATTTCGTTCCAATTCACATTCCAAGTAATATTCGGCATGCTAATTACATTGCCAGTTGCCAAATTGCATTATCTCTTATAGTTTCCGAGATATGGACTATCGATAATTTACACCTTAGGCTCTGCTTCTAACTTGGGCCCAAATTGTAAAATGGTCTTATCTATTGGCGATTTCGTTCCAATTCACATTCCAAGTAATATTCGGCATGCTAATTACATTGCCAGTTGCCAAATTGCATTATCTCTTATAGTTTCCGAGATATGGACTATCGATAATTTACACCTTAGGCTCTGCTTCTAACTTGGGCCCAAATTGTAAAATGGTCTTATCTATTGGCGATTTCGTTCCAATTCACATTCCAAGTAATATTCGGCATGCTAATTACATTGCCAGTTGCCAAATTGCATTATCTCTTATAGTTTCCGAGATATGGACTATCGATAATTTACACCTTAGGCTCTGCTTCTAACTTGGGCCCAAATTGTTAAATGGTCTTATCTATTGGCGATTTCGTTCCAATTCACATTCCAAGTAATATTCGGCATGCTAATTACATTGCCGGTTGCCAAATTGCATTATCTCTTATAGTTTCCGAGATATGGACTATCGATAATTTACACCTTAGGCTCTGCTTCTAACTTGGGCCCAAATTGTTAAATGGTCTTATCTATTGGCGATTTCGTTCCAATTCACATTCCAAGTAATATTCGGCATGCTAATTACATTGCCGGTTGCCAAATTGCATTTTCTCTTATAGTTTCCGAGATATGGACTATCGATAATTTACACCTTAGGCTCTGCTTCTAACTTGGGCCCAAATTGTAAAATGGTCTTATCTATTGGCGATTTCGTTCCAATTCACATTCCAAGTAATATTCGGCATGCTAATTACATTGCCAGTTGCCAAATTGCATTATCTCTTATAGTTTCCGAGGTATGGACTATGAATAATTTACACCTTAGGCTCTGCTTCTAACTTGGGCCCAAATTGTAAAATGGTCTTATCTATTGGCGATTTCGTTCCAATTCACATTCCAAGTAATATTCGGCATGCTAATTACATTGCCGGTTGCCAAATTGCATTATCTCTTATAGTTTCCGAGATATGGACTATCGATAATTTACACCTAAGTCTCTGCTTCTAACTTGGGCCCAAATTGTAAAATGGTCTTATCTGTTGGCGATTTCGTTCCAATTCATATTCCAAGTAATATTCGGCATGCTAATTACATTGCCGGTTGCCAAATTGCATTATCTCTTATAGTTTCCGAGATATGGACTATCGATAATTTACACCTTAGGCTCTGCTTCTAACTTGGGCCCAAATTGTTAAATGGTCTTATCTATTGGCGATTTCGTTCCAATTCACATTCCAAGTAATATTCGGCATGCTAATTACATTGCCGGTTGCCAAATTGCATTATCTCTTATAGTTTCCGAGATATGGACTATCGATAATTTACACCTTAGGCTCTGCTTCTAACTTGGGCCCAAATTGTAAAATGGTCTTATCTATTGGCGATTTCGTTCCAATTCACATTCCAAGTAATATTCGGCATGCTAATTACATTGCCAGTTGCCAAATTGCATTATCTCTTATAGTTTCCGAGATATGGATTATCGATAATTTACACCTTAGGCTCTGCTTCTAACTTGGGCCCAAATTGTTAAATGGTCTTATCTATTGGCGATTTCGTTCCAATTCACATTCCAAGTAATATTCGGCATGCTAATTACATTGCCGGTTGCCAAATTGCATTATCTCTTATAGTTTCCGAGATATGGACTATCGATAATTTACACCTTAGGCTCTGCTTCTAACTTGGGCCCAAATTGTAAAATGGTCTTATCTATTGGCGATTTCGTTCCAATTCACATTCCAAGTAATATTCGGCATGCTAATTACATTGCCGGTTGCCAAATTGAATTATCTCTTATAGTTTCCGAGATATGGACTATCGATAATTTACACCTTAGACTCTGCTTCTAACTTGGGCCCAAATTGTAAAATGGTCTTATCTATTGGCGATTTCGTTCCAATTCACATTCCAAGTAGTATTCGGCATGCTAAGTACATTGCCGGTTGCCAAATTGCATTATCTCTTATAGTTTCCGAGATATGGACTATCGATAATTTACACCTTAGGCTCTGCTTCTAACTTGGGCCCAAATTGTAAAATGGTCTTATCTATTGGCGATTTCGTTCCAATTCACATTCCAAGTAATATTCGGCATGCTAATTACATTGCCAGTTGCCAAATTGCATTATCTCTTATAGTTTCCGAGATATGGACTATCGATAATTTACACCTTAGGCTCTGCTTCTAACTTGGGCCCAAATTGTAAAATGGTCTTATCTATTGGCGATTTCGTTCCAATTCACATTCCAAGTAATATTCGGCATGCTAATTACATTGCCAGTTGCCAAATTGCATTATCTCTTATAGTTTCCGAGATATGGACTATCGATAATTTACACCTTAGGCTCTGCTTCTAACTTGGGCCCAAATTGTAAAATGGTCTTATCTATTGGCGATTTCGTTCCAATTCACATTCCAAGTAATATTCGGCATGCTAATTACATTGCCAGTTGCCAAATTGCATTATCTCTTATAGTTTCCGAGATATGGACTATGAATAATTTACACCTTAGGCTCTGCTTCTAACTTGGGCCCAAATTGTAAAATGGTCTTATCTATTGGCGATTTCGTTCCAATTCACATTCCAAGTAATATTCGGCATGCTAATTACATTGCCGGTTGCCAAATTGCATTATCTCTTATAGTTTCCGAGATATGGACTATCGATAATTTACACCTTAGGCTCTGCTTCTAACTTGGGCCCAAATTGTTAAATGGTCTTATCTATTGGCGATTTCGTTCCAATTCACATTCCAAGTAATATTCGGCATGCTAATTACATTGCCGGTTGCCAAATTGCATTTTCTCTTATAGTTTCCGAGATATGGACTATCGATAATTTACACCTTAGGCTCTGCTTCTAACTTGGGCCCAAATTGTAAAATGGTCTTATCTATTGGCGATTTCGTTCCAATTCACATTCCAAGTAATATTCGGCATGCTAATTACATTGCCAGTTGCCAAATTGCATTATCTCTTATAGTTTCCGAGATATGGACTATGAATAATTTACACCTTAGGCTCTGCTTCTAACTTGGGCCCAAATTGTAAAATGGTCTTATCTATTGGCGATTTCGTTCCAATTCACATTCCAAGTAATATTCGGCATGCTAATTACATTGCCGGTTGCCAAATTGCATTATCTCTTATAGTTTCCGAGATATGGACTATCGATAATTTACACCTAAGTCTCTGCTTCTAACTTGGGCCCAAATTGTAAAATGGTCTTATCTGTTGGCGATTTCGTTCCAATTCATATTCCAAGTAATATTCGGCATGCTAATTACATTGCCGGTTGCCAAATTGCATTATCTCTTATAGTTTCCGAGATATGGACTATCGATAATTTACACCTTAGGCTCTGCTTCTAACTTGGGCCCAAATTGTTAAATGGTCTTATCTATTGGCGATTTCGTTCCAATTCACATTCCAAGTAATATTCGGCATGCTAATTACATTGCCGGTTGCCAAATTGCATTATCTCTTATAGTTTCCGAGATATGGACTATCGATAATTTACACCTTAGGCTCTGCTTCTAACTTGGGCCCAAATTGTAAAATGGTCTTATCTATTGGCGATTTCGTTCCAATTCACATTCCAAGTAATATTCGGCATGCTAATTACATTGCCGGTTGCCAAATTGCATTATCTCTTATAGTTTCCGAGATATGGACTATCGATAATTTACACCTTAGGCTCTGCTTCTAACTTGGGCCCAAATTGTAAAATGGTCTTATCTATTGGCGATTTCGTTCCAATTCACATTCCAAGTAATATTCGGCATGCTAATTACATTGCCAGTTGCCAAATTGCATTATCTCTTATAGTTTCCGAGATATGGACTATGAATAATTTACACCTTAGGCTCTGCTTCTAACTTGGGCCCAAATTGTAAAATGGTCTTATCTATTGGCGATTTCGTTCCAATTCACATTCCAAGTAATATTCGGCATGCTAATTACATTGCCGGTTGCCAAATTGCATTATCTCTTATAGTTTCCGAGATATGGACTATCGATAATTTACACCTTAGTCTCTGCTTCTAACTTGGGCCCAAATTGTAAAATGGTCTTATCTGTTGGCGATTTCGTTCCAATTCATATTCCAAGTAATATTCGGCATGCTAATTACATTGCCGGTTGCCAAATTGCATTATCTCTTATAGTTTCCGAGATATGGACTATCGATAATTTACACCTTAGGCTCTGCTTCTAACTTGGGCCCAAATTGTTAAATGGTCTTATCTATTGGCGATTTCGTTCCAATTCACATTCCAAGTAATATTCGGCATGCTAATTACATTGCCGGTTGCCAAATTGCATTATCTCTTATAGTTTCCGAGATATGGACTATCGATAATTTACACCTTAGGCTCTGCTTCTAACTTGGGCCCAAATTGTTAAATGGTCTTATCTATTGGCGATTTCGTTCCAATTCACATTCCAAGTAATATTCGGCATGCTAATTACATTGCCGGTTGCCAAATTGCATTTTCTCTTATAGTTTCCGAGATATGGACTATCGATAATTTACACCTTAGGCTCTGCTTCTAACTTGGGCCCAAATTGTAAAATGGTCTTATCTATTGGCGATTTCGTTCCAATTCACATTCCAAGTAATATTCGGCATGCTAATTACATTGCCAGTTGCCAAATTGCATTATCTCTTATAGTTTCCGAGATATGGACTATGAATAATTTACACCTTAGGCTCTGCTTCTAACTTGGGCCCAAATTGTAAAATGGTCTTATCTATTGGCGATTTCGTTCCAATTCACATTCCAAGTAATATTCGGCATGCTAATTACATTGCCGTTTGCCAAATTGCATTATCTCTTATAGTTTCCGAGATATGGACTATCGATAATTTACACCTAAGTCTCTGCTTCTAACTTGGGCCCAAATTGTAAAATGGTCTTATCTGTTGGCGATTTCGTTCCAATTCATATTCCAAGTAATATTCGGCATGCTAATTACATTGCCGGTTGCCAAATTGCATTATCTCTTATAGTTTCCGAGATATGGACTATCGATAATTTACACCTTAGGCTCTGCTTCTAACTTGGGCCCAAATTGTTAAATGGTCTTATCTATTGGCGATTTCGTTCCAATTCACATTCCAAGTAATATTCGGCATGCTAATTACATTGCCGGTTGCCAAATTGCATTATCTCTTATAGTTTCCGAGATATGGACTATCGATAATTTACACCTTAGGCTCTGCTTCTAACTTGGGCCCAAATTGTAAAATGGTCTTATCTATTGGCGATTTCGTTCCAATTCACATTCCAAGTAATATTCGGCATGCTAATTACATTGCCGGTTGCCAAATTGCATTATCTCTTATAGTTTCCGAGATATGGACTATCGATAATTTACACCTTAGGCTCTGCTTCTAACTTGGGCCCAAATTGTAAAATGGTCTTATCTATTGGCGATTTCGTTCCAATTCACATTCCAAGTAATATTCGGCATGCTAATTACATTGCCAGTTGCCAAATTGCATTATCTCTTATAGTTTCCGAGATATGGACTATGAATAATTTACACCTTAGGCTCTGCTTCTAACTTGGGCCCAAATTGTAAAATGGTCTTATCTATTGGCGATTTCGTTCCAATTCACATTCCAAGTAATATTCGGCATGCTAATTACATTGCCGGTTGCCAAATTGCATTATCTCTTATAGTTTCCGAGATATGGACTATCGATAATTTACACCTTAGTCTCTGCTTCTAACTTGGGCCCAAATTGTAAAATGGTCTTATCTGTTGGCGATTTCGTTCCAATTCATATTCCAAGTAATATTCGGCATGCTAATTACATTGCCGGTTGCCAAATTGCATTATCTCTTATAGTTTCCGAGATATGGACTATCGATAATTTACACCTTAGGCTCTGCTTCTAACTTGGGCCCAAATTGTTAAATGGTCTTATCTATTGGCGATTTCGTTCCAATTCACATTCCAAGTAATATTCGGCATGCTAATTACATTGCCGGTTGCCAAATTGCATTATCTCTTATAGTTTCCGAGATATGGACTATCGATAATTTACACCTTAGGCTCTGCTTCTAACTTGGGCCCAAATTGTAAAATGGTCTTATCTATTGGCGATTTCGTTCCAATTCACATTCCAAGTAATATTCGGCATGCTAATTACATTGCCGGTTGCCAAATTGCATTATCTCTTATAGTTTCCGAGATATGGACTATCGATAATTTACACCTTAGGCTCTGCTTCTAACTTGGGCCCAAATTGTAAAATGGTCTTATCTATTGGCGATTTCGTTCCAATTCACATTCCAAGTAATATTCGGCATGCTAATTACATTGCCGGTTGCCAAATTGCATTATCTCTTATAGTTTCCGAGATATGGACTATCGATAATTTACACCTTAGGCTCTGCTTCTAACTTGGGCCCAAATTGTTAAATGGTCTTATCTATTGGCGATTTCGTTCCAATTCACATTCCAAGTAATATTCGGCATGCTAATTACATTGCCGGTTGCCAAATTGCATTTTCTCTTATAGTTTCCGAGATATGGACTATCGATAATTTACACCTTAGGCTCTGCTTCTAACTTGGGCCCAAATTGTAAAATGGTCTTATCTATTGGCGATTTCGTTCCAATTCACATTCCAAGTAATATTCGGCATGCTAATTACATTGCCAGTTGCCAAATTGCATTATCTCTTATAGTTTCCGAGATATGGACTATGAATAATTTACACCTTAGGCTCTGCTTCTAACTTGGGCCCAAATTGTAAAATGGTCTTATCTATTGGCGATTTCGTTCCAATTCACATTCCAAGTAATATTCGGCATGCTAATTACATTGCCGGTTGCCAAATTGCATTATCTCTTATAGTTTCCGAGATATGGACTATCGATAATTTACACCTAAGTCTCTGCTTCTAACTTGGGCCCAAATTGTAAAATGGTCTTATCTGTTGGCGATTTCGTTCCAATTCATATTCCAAGTAATATTCGGCATGCTAATTACATTGCCGGTTGCCAAATTGCATTATCTCTTATAGTTTCCAAGATATGGACTATCGATAATTTACACCTTAGGCTCTGCTTCTAACTTGGGCCCAAATTGTTAAATGGTCTTATCTATTGGCGATTTCGTTCCAATTCACATTCCAAGTAATATTCGGCATGCTAATTACATTGCCGGTTGCCAAATTGCATTATCTCTTATAGTTTCCGAGATATGGACTATCGATAATTTACACCTTAGGCTCTGCTTCTAACTTGGGCCCAAATTGTAAAATGGTCTTATCTATTGGCGATTTCGTTCCAATTCACATTCCAAGTAATATTCGGCATGCTAATTACATTGCCGGTTGCCAAATTGCATTATCTCTTATAGTTTCCGAGATATGGACTATCGATAATTTACACCTTAGGCTCTGCTTCTAACTTGGGCCCAAATTGTAAAATGGTCTTATCTATTGGCGATTTCGTTCCAATTCACATTCCAAGTAATATTCGGCATGCTAATTACATTGCCAGTTGCCAAATTGCATTATCTCTTATAGTTTCCGAGATATGGACTATGAATAATTTACACCTTAGGCTCTGCTTCTAACTTGGGCCCAAATTGTAAAATGGTCTTATCTATTGGCGATTTCGTTCCAATTCACATTCCAAGTAATATTCGGCATGCTAATTACATTGCCGGTTGCCAAATTGCATTATCTCTTATAGTTTCCGAGATATGGACTATCGATAATTTACACCTTAGTCTCTGCTTCTAACTTGGGCCCAAATTGTAAAATGGTCTTATCTGTTGGCGATTTCGTTCCAATTCATATTCCAAGTAATATTCGGCATGCTAATTACATTGCCGGTTGCCAAATTGCATTATCTCTTATAGTTTCCGAGATATGGACTATCGATAATTTACACCTTAGGCTCTGCTTCTAACTTGGGCCCAAATTGTTAAATGGTCTTATCTATTGGCGATTTCGTTCCAATTCACATTCCAAGTAATATTCGGCATGCTAATTACATTGCCGGTTGCCAAATTGCATTATCTCTTATAGTTTCCGAGATATAGACTATCGATAATTTACACCTTAGGCTCTGCTTCTAACTTGGGCCCAAATTGTAAAATGGTCTTATCTATTGGCGATTTCGTTCCAATTCACATTCCAAGTAATATTCGGCATGCTAATTACATTGCCGGTTGCCAAATTGCATTATCTCTTATAGTTTCCGAGATATGGACTATCGATAATTTACACCTTAGGCTCTGCTTCTAACTTGGGCCCAAATTGTAAAATGGTCTTATCTATTGGCGATTTCGTTCCAATTCACACTCCAAGTAATATTCGGCCTGCTAATTACATTGCCGGTTGCGAAATTGCATTATCTCTTATAGTTTCCGAGATATGGACTATCAATTATTTACACCTTAGGCTCTGCTTCTAACTTGGGCCCAAATTGTAAAATGGTCTTATCTATTGGCGATTTCGTTCCAATTCACATTCCAAGTAATATTCGGCATGCTAATTACATTGCCGGTTGCCAAATTGCATTATCTCTTATAGTTTCCGAGATATGGACTATCGATAATTTACACCTTAGGCTCTGCTTCTAACTTGGGCCCAAATTGTAAAATGGTCTTATCTATTGGCGATTTCGTTCCAATTCACATTCCAAGTAATATTCGGCATGCTAATTACATTGCCGGTTGCCAAATTGCATTATCTCTTATAGTTTCCGAGATATGGACTATCGATAATTTACACCTTAGGCTCTGCTTCTAACTTGGGCCCAAATTGTAAAATGGTCTTATCTATTGGCGATTTCGTTCCAATTCACATTCCAAGTAATATTCGGCATGCTAATTACATTGCCGGTTGCCAAATTGCATTATCTCTTATAGTTTCCGAGATATGGACTATCGATAATTTACACCTTAGGCTCTGCTTCTAACTTGGGCACAAATTGTAAAATGGTCTTCTCTATTGGCGATTTCGTTCCAATTCACATTCCAAGTAATATTCGGCATGCTAATTACATTGCCGGTTGCCAAATTGCATTATCTCTTATAGTTTCCGAGATATGGACTATCGATTATTTACACCTTAGGCTCTGCTTCTAACTTGGGCCCAAATTGTAAAATGGTCTTATCTATTGGCGATTTCGTTCAAATTCACATTCCAAGTAATATTCGGCATGCTAATTACATTGCCGGTTGCCAAATTGCATTATCTCTTATAGTTTCCGAGATATGGACTATCGATAATTTACACCTTAGGCTCTGCTTCTAACTTGGGCTCAAATTGTAAAATCGTCTTATCTATTGGCGATTTCGTTCCAATTCACATTCCAAGTAATATTCGGCATGCTAATTACATTGCCGGTTGCCAAATTGCATTATCTCTTATAGTTTCCGAGATATGGACTATCGGTAATTTACACCTTAGGCTCTGCTTCTAACTTGGGCCCAAATTGTAAAATGGTCTTATCTATTGGCGATTTCGTTCCAATTCACATTCCAAGTAATATCCGGCATGCTAATTACATTGCCGGTTGCCAAATTGAATTATCTCTTATAGTTTCCGAGATATGGACTATCGATAATTTACACCTTAGGCTCTGCTTCTAACTTGGGCCCAAATTGTAAAATGGTCTTACCTATTGGCGATTTCGTTCCAATTCACATTCCAAGTAATATTCGGCATGCTAATTACATTGCCGGTTGCCAAATTGCATTATCTCTTATAGTTTCCGAGATATGGACTATCGATAATTTACATCTTAGGCTCTGCTTCTAACTTGGGCCCAAATTGTAAAATGGTCTTATCTATTGGCGATTTCGTTCCAATTCACATTCCAAGTAATATTCGGCATGCTAATTACATTGCCGGTTGCCAAATTGCATTATCTCTTATAGTTTCCGAGATATGGACTATCGATAATTTACACCTTAGGCTCTGCTTCTAACTTGGGCCCAAATTGTAAAATGGTCTTATCTATTGCCGATTTCGTTCCAATTCACATTCCAAGTAATATTCGGCATGCTAATTACATTGCCGGTTGCCAAATTGCATTATCTCTTATAGTTTCCGAGATATGGAAAATCGATAATTTATACCTTAGGCTCTGCTTCTAACTTGGGCCCAAATTGTAAAATGGTCTTATCTATTGGCGATTTCGTTCCAATTCACATTCCAAGTAATATTCGGCATGCTAATTACATTGCCGGTTGCCAAATTGCATTATCTCTTGTAGTTACCGAGATATGGACTATCGATAATTTACCCCTTAGGCTCTGATTCTAACTTGGGCCCAAATTGTAAAATCGCCTTATCTATTGGAGATTTCGTTCCAATTCACATTCCAAGTAATATTCGGCATGCTAATTACATTGCCGGTTGCCAAATTGCATTATCTCTTATAGTTTCCGAGATATGGACTATCGATAATTTACACCTTAGGCTCTGCTTCTAACTTGGGCCCAAATTGTAAAATGGTCTTATCTATTGGCGATTTCGTTCCAATTCACATTCCAAGTAATATCCGGCATGCTAATTACATTGCCGGTTGCCAAATTGAATTATCTCTTATAGTTTCCGAGATATGGACTATCGATAATTTACACCTTAGGCTCTGCTTCTAACTTGGGCCCAAATTGTAAAATGGTCTTACCTATTATCGATTTCGTTCCAATTCACATTCCAAGTAATATTCGGCATGCTAATTATATTGCCGGTTGCCAAACTGCATTATCTCTTATAGTTTCCGAGATATGGACTATCGATAATTTACACCTTAGGCTCTGCTTCTAACTTGGGCCCAAATTGTAAAATGGTCTTATCTATTGGCGATTTCGTTCCAATTCACATTCCAAGTAATATTCGGCATGCTAATTACATTGCCGGTTGCCAAATTGCATTATCTCTTATAGTTTCCGAGATATGGACTATCGATTATTTACATCTTAGGCTCTGCTTCTAACTTGGGCCCAAATTGTAAAATGGTCTTATCTATTGGCGATTTCGTTCCAATTCACATTCCAAGTAATATTCGGCATGCTAATTACATTGCCGGTTGCCAAATTGCATTATCTCTTATAGTTTCCGAGATATGGACTATCGATAATTTACACCTTAGGCTCTGCTTCTAACTTGGGCCCAAATTTTAAAATGGTCTTATCTATTGGCGATTTCGTTCCAATTCACATTCCAAGTAATATTCGGCATGCTAATTACATTGCCGGTTGCCAAATTGAATTATCTCTTATAGTTTCCGAGATATGGACTATCGATTATTTACACCTTAGGCTCTGCTTCTAACTTGGGCCCAAATTGTAAAATGGTCTTATCTATTGGCGATTTCGTTCAAATTCACATTCCAAGTAATATTCGGCATGCTAATTACATTGCCGGTTGCCAAATTGCATTATCTCTTATAGTTTCCGAGATATGGACTATCGATAATTTACACCTTAGGCTCTGCTTCTAACTTGGGCTCAAATTGTAAAATCGTCTTATCTATTGGCGATTTCGTTCCAATTCACATTCCAAGTAATATTCGGCATGCTAATTACATTGCCGGTTGCCAAATAGCATTATCTCTTATAGTTTCCGAGATATGGACTATCGGTAATTTACACCTTAGGCTCTGCTTCTAACTTGGGCCCAAATTGTAAAATGGTCTTATCTATTGGCGATTTCGTTCCAATTCACATTCCAAGTAATATCCGGCATGCTAATTACATTGCCGGTTGCCAAATTGAATTATCTCTTATAGTTTCCGAGATATGGACTATCGATAATTTACACCTTAGGCTCTGCTTCTAACTTGGGCCCAAATTGTAAAATGGTCTTACCTATTGGCGATTTCGTTCCAATTCACATTCCAAGTAATATTCGGCATGCTAATTACATTGCCGGTTGCCAAATTGCATTATCTCTTATAGTTTCCGAGATATGGACTATCGATAATTTACATCTTAGGCTCTGCTTCTAACTTGGGCCCAAATTGTAAAATGGTCTTATCTATTGGCGATTTCGTTCCAATTCACATTCCAAGTAATATTCGGCATGCTAATTACATTGCCGGTTGCCAAATTGCATTATCTCTTATAGTTTCCGAGATATGGACTATCGATAATTTACACCTTAGGCTCTGCTTCTAACTTGGGCCCAAATTGTAAAATGGTCTTATCTATTGCCGATTTCGTTCCAATTCACATTCCAAGTAATATTCGGCATGCTAATTACATTGCCGGTTGCCAAATTGCATTATCTCTTATAGTTTCCGAGATATGGAATATCGATAATTTATACCTTAGGCTCTGCTTCTAACTTGGGCCCAAATTGTAAAATGGTCTTATCTATTGGCGATTTCGTTCCAATTCACATTCCAAGTAATATTCGGCATGCTAATTACATTGCCGGTTGCCAAATTGCATTATCTCTTGTAGTTACCGAGATATGGACTATCGATAATTTACCCCTTAGGCTCTGATTCTAACTTGGGCCCAAATTGTAAAATCGCCTTATCTATTGGAGATTTCGTTCCAATTCACATTCCAAGTAATATTCGGCATGCTAATTACATTGCCGGTTGCCAAATTGCATTATCTCTTATAGTTTCCGAGATATGGACTATCGATAATTTACACCTTAGGCTCTGCTTCTAACTTGGGCCCAAATTGTAAAATGGTCTTATCTATTGGCGATTTCGTTCCAATTCACATTCCAAGTAATATCCGGCATGCTAATTACATTGCCGGTTGCCAAATTGAATTATCTCTTATAGTTTCCGAGATATGGACTATCGATAATTTACACCTTAGGCTCTGCTTCTAACTTGGGCCCAAATTGTAAAATGGTCTTACCTATTATCGATTTCGTTCCAATTCACATTCCAAGTAATATTCGGCATGCTAATTATATTGCCGGATGCCAAACTGCATTATCTCTTATAGTTTCCGAGATATGGACTATCGATAATTTACACCTTAGGCTCTGCTTCTAACTTGGGCCCAAATTGTAAAATGGTCTTATCTATTGGCGATTTCGTTCCAATTCACATTCCAAGTAATATCCGGCATGCTAATTACATTGCCGGTTGCCAAATTGAATTATCTCTTATAGTTTCCGAGATATGGACTATCGATAATTTACACCTTAGGCTCTGCTTCTAACTTGGGCCCAAATTGTAAAATGGTCTTATCTATTGGCGATTTCGTTCCAATTCACATTCCAAGTAATATTCGGCATGCTAATTACATTGCCGGTTGCCAAATTGCATTATCTCTTATAGTTTCCGAGATATGGACTATCGATAATTTACACCTTAGGCTCTGCTTCTAACTTGGGCCCAAATTGTAAAATCGTCTTATCTATTGGCGATTTCGTTCCAATTCACATTCCAAGTAATATTCGGCATGCTAATTACATTGCCGGTTGCCAAATTGCATTATCTCTTATAGTTTCCGAGATATGGACTATCGATAATTTACACCTTAGGCTCTGCTTCTAACTTGGGCCCAAATTGTAAAATGGTCTTATCTATTGGCGATTTCGTTCCAATTCACATTCCAAGTAATATTCGGCATGCTAATTACATTGCCGGTTGCCAAATTGAATTATCTCTTATAGTTTCCGAGATATAGACTATCGATAATTTACACCTTAGGCTCTGCTTCTAACTTGGGCCCAAATTGTAAAATGGTCTTATCTATTGGCGATTTCGTTCCAATTCACATTCCAAGTAGTATTCGGCATGCTAATTACATTGCCGGTTGCCAAATTGCATTATCTCTTATAGTTTCCGAGATATGGACTATCGATAATTTACACCTTAAGCTCTGCTTCTAACTTGGGCCCAAATTGTAAAATGGTCTTATCTATTGGCGATTTCGTTCCAATTCACATTCCAAGTAATATTCGGCATGCTAATTACATTGCCAGTTGCCAAATTGCATTATCTCTTATAGTTTCCGAGATATGGACTATGGATAATTTACACTTTAGGCTCTGCTTCTAACTTGGGCCCAAATTGTAAAATGGTCTTATCTATTGGCGATTTCGTTCCAATTCACATTCCAAGTAATATTCGGCATGCTAGTTACATTGCCGGTTGCCAAATTGCATTATCTCTTATAGTTTCCGAGATATGGACTATCGATAATTTACACCTTAGGCTCTGCTTCTAACTTGGGCCCAAATTGTAAAATGGCCTTATCTATTGGCGATTTCGTTCCAATTCACATTCCAAGTAATACTCGGCATGCTGATTACATTGCCGGTTGCCAAATTGCATTATCTCTTATAGTTTCAGAGATATGGACTATCGATAATTTACACCTTAGGCTCTGCTTCTAACTTGGGCCCAAATTGTAAAATGGTCTTATCTATTGGCGATTTCGTTCCAATTCACATTCCAAGTAATATTCGGCATGCTAATTACATTGCCGGTTGCCAAATTGCATTATCTCTTATAGTTTCCGAGATATGGACTATCGATAATTTACACCTTAGGCTCTGCTTCTAACTTGGGCCCAAATTGTAAAATGGTCTTATCTATTGGCGATTTCGTTCCAATTCACATTCCAAGTAATATTCGGCATGTTAATTAAATTGCCGGTTGCCAAATTGCATTATCTCTTATAGTTTCCGAGATATGGACTATCGATAATTTACACCTTAGGCTCTGCTTCTAACTTGGGCCCAAATTGTAAAATGGTCTTATCTATTGGCGATTTCGTTCCAATTCACATTCCAAGTAATATTCGGCATGCTAATTACATTGCCGGTTGCCAAATTGCATTATCTCTTATAGTTTCCGAGATATGGACTATCGATAATTTACACTTTAGGCTCTGCTTCTAACTTGGGCCCAAATTGTAAAATCGTCTTATCTTTTGGCGATTTCGTTCCAATTCACATTCCAAGTAATATTCGGCATGCTAATTACATTGCCGGTTGCCAAATTGCATTATCTCTTATAGTTTCCGAGATATGGACTATCGGTAATTTACACCTTAGGCTCTGCTTCTAACTTGGGCCCAAATTGTAAAATGGTCTTATCTATTATCGATTTCGTTCCAATTCACATTCCAAGTAATATCCGGCATGCTAATTACATTGCCGGTTGCCAAATTGAATTATCTCTTATAGTTTCCGAGATATGGACTATCGATAATTTACACCTTAGGCTCCGCTTCTAACTTGGGCCCAAATTGTAAAATGGTCTTACCTATTGGCGATTTCGTTCCAATTCACATTCCAAGTAATATTCGGCATGCTAATTACATTGCCGGTTGCCAAATTGCATTATCTCTTGTAGTTTCCGAGATATGGACTATCGATAATTTACACCTTAGGCTCTGCTTCTAACTTGGGCCCAAATTGTAAAATGGTCTTATCTATTGCCGATTTCGTTCCAATTCACATTCCAAGTAATATTCGGCATGCTAATTACATTGCCGGTTGCCAAATTGCATTATCTCTTATAGTTTCCGAGATATGGAATATCGATAATTTATACCTTAGGCTCTGCTTCTAACTTGGGCCCAAATTGTAAAATGGTCTTATCTATTGGCGATTTCGTTCCAATTCACATTCCAAGTAATATTCGGCATGCTAATTACATTGCCGGTTGCCAAATTGCATTATCTCTTGTAGTTACCGAGATATGGACTATCGATAATTTACCCCTTAGGCTCTGATTCTAACTTGGGCCCAAATTGTAAAATCGCCTTATCTATTGGAGATTTCGTTCCAATTCACATTCCAAGTAATATTCGGCATGCTAATTACATTGCCGGTTGCCAAATTGCATTATCTCTTATAGTTTCCGAGATATGGACTATCGATAATTTACACCTTAGGCTCTGCTTCTAACTTGGGCCCAAATTGTAAAATGGTCTTATCTATTGGCGATTTCGTTCCAATTCACATTCCAAGTAATATCCGGCATGCTAATTACATTGCCGGTTGCCAAATTGAATTATCTCTTATAGTTTCCGAGATATGGACTATCGATAATTTACACCTTAGGCTCTGCTTCTAACTTGGGCCCAAATTGTAAAATGGTCTTACCTATTATCGATTTCGTTCCAATTCACATTCCAAGTAATATTCGGCATGCTAATTATATTGCCGGTTGCCAAACTGCATTATCTCTTATAGTTTCCGAGATATGGACTATCGATAATTTACACCTTAGGCTCTGCTTCTAACTTGGGCCCAAATTGTAAAATGGTCTTATCTATTGGCGATTTCGTTCCAATTCACATTCCAAGTAATATTCGGCATGCTAATTACATTGCCGGTTGCCAAATTGCATTATCTCTTATAGTTTCCGAGATATGGACTATCGATTATTTACATCTTAGGCTCTGCTTCTAACTTGGGCCCAAATTGTAAAATGGTCTTATCTATTGGCGATTTCGTTCCAATTCACATTCCAAGTAATATTCGGCATGCTAATTACATTGCCGGTTGCCAAATTGCATTATCTCTTATAGTTTCCGAGATATGGACTATCGATAATTTACACCTTAGGCTCTGCTTCTAACTTGGGCCCAAATTGTAAAATGGTCTTATCTATTGGCGATTTCGTTCCAATTCACATTCCAAGTAATATTCGGCATGCTAATTACATTGCCGGTTGCCAAATTGCATTATCTCTTATAGTTTCCGAGATATGGACTATCGATAATTTACACCTTAGGCTCTGCTTCTAACTTGGGCCCAAATTGTAAAATCGTCTTACCTATTGGCGATTTCGTTCCAATTCACATTCCAAGTAATATTCGGCATGCTAATTACATTGCCGGTTGCCAAATTGCATTATCTCTTATAGTTTCCGAGATATGGACTATCGATAATTTACACCTTAGGCTCTGCTTCCAACTTGGGCCCAAATTGTAAAATGGCCTTATCTATTGGCGATTTCGTTCCAATTCACATTCCAAGTAATACTCGGCATGCTAATTACATTGCCGGTTGCCAAATTGCATTATCTCTTATAGTTTCAGAGATATGGACTATCGATAATTTACACCTTAGGCTCTGCTTCTAACTTGGGCCCAAATTGTAAAATGGTCTTATCTATTGGCGATTTCGTTCCAATTCACATTCCAAGTAATATTCGGCATGCTAATTACATTGCCGGTTGCCAAATTGCATTATCTCTTATAGTTTCCGAGATATGGACTATCGATAATTTACACCTTAGGCTCTGCTTCTAACTTGGGCCCAAATTGTAAAATGGTCTTATCTATTGGCGATTTCGTTCCAATTCACATTCCAAGTAATATTCGGCATGTTAATTAAATTGCCGGTTGCCAAATTGCATTATCTCTTATAGTTTCCGAGATATGGACTATCGATAATTTACACCTTAGGCTCTGCTTCTAACTTGGGCCCAAATTGTAAAATGGTCTTACCTATTATCGATTTCGTTCCAATTCACATTCCAAGTAATATTCGGCATGCTAATTATATTGCCGGTTGCCAAACTGCATTATCTCTTATAGTTTCCGAGATATGGACTATCGATAATTTACACCTTAGGCTCTGCTTCTAACTTGGGCCCAAATTGTAAAATGGTCTTATCTATTGGCGATTTCGTTCCAATTCACATTCCAAGTAATATTCGGCATGCTAATTACATTGCCGGTTGCCAAATTGCATTATCTCTTATAGTTTCCGAGATATGGACTATCGATTATTTACATCTTAGGCTCTGCTTCTAACTTGGGCCCAAATTGTAAAATGGTCTTATCTATTGGCGATTTCGTTCCAATTCACATTCCAAGTAATATTCGGCATGCTAATTACATTGCCGGTTGCCAAATTGCATTATCTCTTATAGTTTCCGAGATATGGACTATCGATAATTTACACCTTAGGCTCTGCTTCTAACTTGGGCCCAAATTGTAAAATGGTCTTATCTATTGGCGATTTCGTTCCAATTCACATTCCAAGTAATATTCGGCATGCTAATTACATTGCCGGTTGCCAAATTGCATTATCTCTTATAGTTTCCGAGATATGGACTATCGATAATTTACACCTTAGGCTCTGCTTCTAACTTGGGCCCAAATTGTAAAATCGTCTTACCTACTGGCGATTTCGTTCCAATTCACATTCCAAGTAATATTCGGCATGCTAATTACATTGCCGGTTGCCAAATTGCATTATCTCTTATAGTTTCCGAGATATGGACTATCAATAATTTACACCTTAGGCTCTGCTTCCAACTTGGGCCCAAATTGTAAAATGGCCTTATCTATTGGCGATTTCGTTCCAATTCTCATTCCAAGTAATACTCGGCATGCTAATTACATTGCCGGTTGCCAAATTGCATTATCTCTTATAGTTTCAGAGATATGGACTATCGATAATTTACACCTTAGGCTCTACTTCTAACTTGGGCCCAAATTGTAAAATGGTCTTATCTATTGGCGATTTCGTTCCAATTCACATTCCAAGTAATATTCGGCATGCTAATTACATTGCCGGTTGCCAAATTGCATTATCTCTTATAGTTTCCGAGATATGGACTATCGATAATTTACACCTTAGGCTCTGCTTCTAACTTGGGCCCAAATTGTAAAATGGTCTTATCTATTGGCGATTTCGTTCCAATTCACATTCCAAGTAATATTCGGCATGTTAATTAAATTGCCGGTTGCCAAATTGCATTATCTCTTATAGTTTCCGAGATATGGACTATCGATAATTTACACCTTAGGCTCTGCTTCTAACTTGGGCCCAAATTGTAAAATGGTCTTATCTATTGGCGATTTCGTTCGAATTCACATTCCAAGTAATATTCGGCATGCTAATTACATTGCCGGTTGCCAAATTGCATTATCTCTTATAGTTTCCGAGATATGGACTATCGATAATTTACACTTTAGGCTCTGCTTCTAACTTGGGCCCAAATTGTAAAATCGTCTTATCTTTTGGCGATTTCGTTCCAATTCACATTCCAAGTAATATTCGGCATGCTAGTTACATTGCCGGTTGCCAAATTGCATTATCTCTTATAGTTTCCGAGATATGGACTATCGGTAATTTACACCTTAGGCTCTGCTTCTAACTTGGGCCCAAATTGTAAAATGGTCTTATCTATTATCGATTTCGTTCCAATTCACATTCCAAGTAATATCCGGCATGCTAATTACATTGCCGGTTGCCAAATTGAATTATCTCTTACAGTTTCCGAGATATGGACTATCGATAATTTACACCTTAGGCTCTGCTTCTAACTTGGGCCCAAATTGTAAAATGGTCTTACCTATTGGCGATTTCGTTCCAATTCACATTCCAAGTAATATTCGGCATGCTAATTACATTGCCGGTTGCCAAATTGCATTATCTCTTATAGTTTCCGAGATATGGACTATCGATAATTTACATCTTAATCTCTGCTTCTAACTTGGGCCCAAATTGTAAAATGGTCTTATCTATTGGCGATTTCGTTCCAATTCACATTCCAAGTAATATTCGGCATGCTAATTACATTGCCGGTTGCCAAATTGCATTATCTCTTATAGTTTCCGAGATATGGACTATCGATAATTTACACCTTAGGCTCTGCTTCTAACTTGGGCCCAAATTGTAAAATGGTCTTATCTATTGGCGATTTCGTTCCAATTCACATTCCAAGTAATATTCGGCATGCTAATTACATTACCGGTTGCCAAATTTCATTATCTCTTATAGTTTCCGAGATATGGACTATCGATAATTTACACCTTAGGCTCTGCTTCTAACTTGGGCCCAAATTGTAAAATGGTCTTATCTATTGGCGATTTCATTCCAATTCACATTCCAAGTAATATTCGGCATGCTAATTACATTGCCGGTTGCCAAATTGCATTATCTCTTATAGTTTCCGAGATATGGACTATCGATAATTTACACCTTAGGCTCTGCTTCTAACTTGGGCCCAAATTGTAAAATGGTCTTATCTATTGGCGATTTCGTTCCAATTCACATTCCAAGTAATATTCGGCATGCTAATTACATTGCCGGTTGCCAAATTGCATTATCTCTTGTAGCTTCCGAGATATGGACTATCGATAATTTACCCCTTAGGCTCTGCTTCTAACTTGGGCCCAAATTGTAAAATCGCCTTATCTATTGGCGATTTCGTTCCAATTCACATTCCAAGTAATATTCGGCATGCTAATTACATTGCCGGTTGCCAAATTGCATTATCTCTTATAGTTTCCGAGATATGGACTATCGATAATTTACACCTTAGGCTCTGCTTCTAACTTGGGCCCAAATTGTAAAATGGTCTTATCTATTGGCGATTTCGTTCCAATTCACATTCCAAGTAATATCCGGCATGCTAATTACATTGCCGGTTGCCAAATTGAATTATCTCTTATAGTTTCCGAGATATGGACTATCGATAATTGACACCTTAGGCTCTGCTTCTAACTTGGGCCCAAATTGTAAAATGGTCCTACCTATTGGCGATTTCGTTCCAATTCACATTCCAAGTAATATTCGGCATGCTAATTACATTGCCGGTTGCCAAATTGCATTATCTCTTATAGTTTCCGAGATATGGACTATCGATAATTTACACCTTAGGCTCTGCTTCTAACTTGGGCCCAAATTGTAAAATGGTCTTATCTATTGGCGATTTCGTTCCAATTCACATTCCAAGTAATATTCGGCATGCTAATTACATTGCCGGTTGCCAAATTGCATTATCTCTTATAGTTTCCGACATATGGACTATCGATTATTTACATCTTAGGCTCTGCTTCTAACTTGGGCCCAAATTTTAAAATGGTCTTATCTATTGGCGATTTCGTTCCAATTCACATTCCAAGTAATATTCGGCATGCTAATTACATTGCCGGTTGCCAAATTGCATTATCTCTTATAGTTTCCGAGATATGGACTATCGATAATTTACACCTTAGGCTCTGCTTCTAACTTGGGCCCAAATTGTAAAATGGTCTTATCTATTGCCGATTTCGTTCCAATTCACATTCCAAGTAATATTCGGCATGCTAATTACATTGCCGGTTGCCAAATTGCATTATCTCTTATAGTTTCCGAGATATGGACTATCGATAATTTACACCTTAGGCTCTGCTTCTAACTTGGGCCCAAATTGTAAAATGGTCTTATCTATTGGCGATTTCATTCCAATTCACATTCCAAGTAATATTCGGCATGCTAATTACATTGGCGGTTGCCAAATTGCATTATCTCTTATAGTTTCCGAGATATGGACTATCGATAATTTACACCTTAGGCTCTGCTTCTAACTTGGGCCCAAATTGTAAAATGGTCTTATCTATTGGCGATTTCGTTCCAATTCACATTCCAAGTAATATTCGGCATGCTAATTACATTGCCGGTTGCCAAATTGCATTATCTCTTATAGTTTCCGAGATATGGACTATCGATAATTTACACTTTAGGCTCTGCTTCTAACTTGGGCCCAAATTGTAAAATCGTTTTATCTTTTGGCGATTTCGTTCCAATTCACATTCCAAGTAATATTCGGCATGCTAATTACATTGCCGGTTGCCAAATTGCATTATCTCTTATAGTTTCCGAGATATGGACTATCGGTAATTTACACCTTAGGCTCTGCTTCTAACTTGGGCCCAAATTGTAAAATGGTCTTATCTATTATCGATTTCGTTCCAATTCACATTCCAAGTAATATCCGGCATGCTAATTACATTGCCGGTTGCCAAATTGAATTATCTCTTATAGTTTCCGAGATATGGACTATCGATTATTTACACCTTAGGCTCTGCTTCTAACTTGGGCCCAAATTGTAAAATGGTCTTATCTATTGGCGATTTCGTTCCAATTCACATTCCAAGTAATATTCGGCATGCTAATTACATTGCCGGTTGCCAAATTGCATTATCTCTTATAGTTTCCGAGATATGGACTATCGATAATTTACACCTTAGGCTCTGCTTCTAACTTGGGCCCAAATTGTAAAATGGTCTTATCTATTGGCGATTTCGTTCCAATTCACATTCCAAGTAATATTCGGCATGCTAATTACATTGCCGGTTGTCAAATTGCATTATCTCTTATAGTTTCCGAGATATGGACTATCGATAATTTACACCTTAGGCTCTGCTTCTAACTTGGGCCCAAATTGTAAAATCGTCTTATCTATTGGCGATTTCGTTCCAATTCACATTCCAAGTAATATTCGGCATGCTAATTACATTGCCGGTTGCCAAATTGCATTATCTCTTATAGTTTCCGAGATATGGACTATCGATAATTTACACCTTAGGCTCTGCTTCTAACTTGGGCCCAAATTGTAAAATGGTCTTATCTATTGGCGATTTCGTTCCAATTCACATTCCAAGTAATATTCGGCATGCTAATTACATTGCCGGTTGCCAAATTGCATTATCTCTTATAGTTTCCGAGATATGGACTATCGATAATTTACACCTTAGGCTCTGCTTCTAACTTGGGCCCAAATTGTAAAATGGTCTTATCTATTAGCGATTTCGTTCCAATTCACATTCCAAGTAATATTCGGCATGTTAATTAAATTGCCGGTTGCCAAATTGCATTATCTCTTATAGTTTCCGAGATATGGACTATCGATAATTTACACCTTAGGCTCTGCTTCTAACTTGGGCCCAAATTGTAAAATGGTCTTATCTATTGGCGATTTCGTTCCAATTCACATTCCAAGTAATATTCGGCATGCTAATTACATAGCCGGTTGCCAAATTGCATTATCTCTTATAGTTTCCGAGATATGGACTATCGATAATTTACACTTTAGGCTCTGCTTCTAACTTGGGCCCAAATTGTAAAATCGTCTTATCTTTTGGCGATTTCGTTCCAATTCACATTCCAAGTAATATTCGGCATGCTAATTACATTGCCGGTTGCCAAATTGCATTATCTCTTATAGTTTCCGAGATATGGACTATCGGTAATTTACACCTTAGGCTCTGCTTCTAACTTGGGCCCAAATTGTAAAATGGTCTTATCTATTATCGATTTCGTTCCAATTCACATTCCAAGTAATATCCGGCATGCTAATTACATTGCCGGTTGCCAAATTGAATTATCTCTTATAGTTTCCGAGATATGGACTATCGATAATTTACACCTTAGGCTCCGCTTCTAACTTGGGCCCAAATTGTAAAATGGTCTTACCTATTGGCGATTTCGT
This sequence comes from Rhynchophorus ferrugineus, assembly GCF_030347505.1. NCBI lineage: Eukaryota > Metazoa > Arthropoda > Insecta > Coleoptera > Curculionidae > Rhynchophorus > Rhynchophorus ferrugineus. Next base: position 121,877 of record NW_027472824.1, on the reverse strand, counting down.
TCCAATTCACATTCCAAGTAATATTCGGCATGCTAATTACATTGCCGGTTGCCAAATTGCATTATCTCTTATAGATTCCGAGATATGGACTATCGATAATTTACACCTTAGGCTCTGCTTCTAACTTGGGCCCAAATTGTAAAATGGTCTTATCTATTGCCGATTTCGTTCCAATTCACATTCCAAGTAATATTCGGCATGCTAATTACATTGCCGGTTGCCAAATTGCATTATCTCTTATAGTTTCCGAGATATGGACTATCGATAATTTACACCTTAGGCTCTGCTTCTAACTTGGGCCCAAATTGTAAAATGGTCTTATCTATTGCCGATTTCGTTCCAATTCACATTCCAAGTAATATTCGGCATGCTAATTACATTGCCGGTTGCCAAATTGCATTATCTCTTATAGTTTCCGAGATATGGAATATCGATAATTTATACCTTAGGCTCTGCTTCTAACTTGGGCCCAAATTGTAAAATGGTCTTATCTATTGGCGATTTCGTTCCAATTCACATTCCAAGTAATATTCGGCATGCTAATTACATTGCCGGTTGCCAAATTGCATTACCTCTTGTAGTTACCGAGATATGGACTATCGATAATTTACCCCTTAGGCTCTGATTCTAACTTGGGCCCAAATTGTAAAATCGCCTTATCTATTGGAGATTTCGTTCCAATTCACATTCCAAGTAATATTCGGCATGCTAATTACATTGCCGGTTGCCAAATTGCATTATCTCTTATAGTTTCCGAGATATGGACTATCGATAATTTACACCTTAGGCTCTGCTTCTAACTTGGGCCCAAATTGTAAAATGGTCTTATCTATTGGCGATTTCGTTCCAATTCACATTCCAAGTAATATCCGGCATGCTAATTACATTGCCGGTTGCCAAATTGAATTATCTCTTATAGTTTCCGAGATATGGACTATCGATAATTTACACCTTAGGCTCTGCTTCTAACTTGGGCCCAAATTGTAAAATGGTCTTACCTATTATCGATTTCGTTCCAATTCACATTCCAAGTAATATTCGGCATGCTAATTATATTGCCGGTTGCCAAACTGCATTATCTCTTATAGTTTCCGAGATATGGACTATCGATAATTTACACCTTAGGCTCTGCTTCTAACTTGGGCCCAAATTGTAAAATGGTCTTATCTATTGGCGATTTCGTTCCAATTCACATTCCAAGTAATATTCGGCATGCTAATTACATTGCCGGTTGCCAAATTGCATTATCTCTTATAGTTTCCGAGATATGGACTATCGATTATTTACATCTTAGGCTCTGCTTCTAACTTGGGCCCAAATTGTAAAATGGTCTTATCTATTGGCGATTTCGTTCCAATTCACATTCCAAGTAATATTCGGCATGCTAATTACATTGCCGGTTGCCAAATTGCATTATCTCTTATAGTTTCCGAGATATGGACTATCGATAATTTACACCTTAGGCTCTGCTTCTAACTTGGGCCCAAATTGTAAAATGGTCTTATCTATTGGCGATTTCGTTCCAATTCACATTCCAAGTAATATTCGGCATGCTAATTACATTGCCGGTTGCCAAATTGCATTATCTCTTATAGTTTCCGAGATATGGACTATCGATAATTTACACCTTAGGCTCTGCTTCTAACTTGGGCCCAAATTGTAAAATCGTCTTACCTATTGGCGATTTCGTTCCAATTCACATTCCAAGTAATATTCGGCATGCTAATTACATTGCCGGTTGCCAAATTGCATTATCTCTTATAGTTTCCGAGATATGGACTATCGATAATTTACACCTTAGGCTCTGCTTCCAACTTGGGCCCAAATTGTAAAATGGCCTTATCTATTGGCGATTTCGTTCCAATTCACATTCCAAGTAATACTCGGCATGCTAATTACATTGCCGGTTGCCAAATTGCATTATCTCTTATAGTTTCAGAGATATGGACTATCGATAATTTACACCTTAGGCTCTGCTTCTAACTTGGGCCCAAATTGTAAAATGGTCTTATCTATTGGCGATTTCGTTCCAATTCACATTCCAAGTAATATTCGGCATGCTAATTACATTGCCGGTTGCCAAATTGCATTATCTCTTATAGTTTCCGAGATATGGACTATCGATAATTTACACCTTAGGCTCTGCTTCTAACTTGGGCCCAAATTGTAAAATGGTCTTATCTATTGGCGATTTCGTTCCAATTCACATTCCAAGTAATATTCGGCATGTTAATTAAATTGCCGGTTGCCAAATTGCATTATCTCTTATAGTTTCCGAGATATGGACTATCGATTATTTACACCTTAGGCTCTGCTTCTAACTTGGGCCCAAATTGTAAAATGGTCTTACCTATTATCGATTTCGTTCCAATTCACTTTCCAAGTAATATTCGGCATGCTAATTATATTGCCGGTTGCCAAACTGCATTATCTCTTATAGTTTCCGAGATATGGACTATCGATAATTTACACCTTAGGCTCTGCTCCTAACTTGGGCCCAAATTGTAAAATGGTCTTATCTATTGGCGATTTCGTTCCAATTCACATTCCAAGTAATATTCGGCATGCTAATTACATTGCCGGTTGCCAAATTGCATTATCTCTTATAGTTTCCGAGATATGGACTATCGATTATTTACATCTTAGGCTCTGCTTCTAACTTGGGCCCAAATTGTAAAATGGTCTTATCTATTGGCGATTTCGTTCCAATTCACATTCCAAGTAATATTCGGCATGCTAATTACATTGCCGGTTGCCAAATTGCATTATCTCTTATAGTTTCCGAGATATGGACTATCGATAATTTACACCTTAGGCTCTGCTTCTAACTTGGGCCCAAATTGTAAAATGGTCTTATCTATTGGCGATTTCGTTCCAATTCACATTCCAAGTAATATTCGGCATGCTAATTACATTGCCGGTTGCCAAATTGCATTATCTCTTATAGTTTCCGAGATATGGACTATCGATAATTTACACCTTAGGCTCTGCTTCTAACTTGGGCCCAAATTGTAAAATCGTCTTACCTATTGGCGATTTCGTTCCAATTCACATTCCAAGTAATATTCGGCATGCTAATTACATTGCCGGTTGCCAAATTGCATTATCTCTTATAGTTTCCGAGATATGGACTATCGATAATTTACACCTTAGGCTCTGCTTCCAACTTGGGCCCAAATTGTAAAATGGCCTTATCTATTGGCGATTTCGTTCCAATTCTCATTCCAAGTAATACTCGGCATGCTAATTACATTGCCGGTTGCCAAATTGCATTATCTCTTATAGTTTCAGAGATATGGACTATCGATAATTTACACCTTAGGCTCTACTTCTAACTTGGGCCCAAATTGTAAAATGGTCTTATCTATTGGCGATTTCGTTCCAATTCACATTCCAAGTAATATTCGGCATGCTAATTACATTGCCGGTTGCCAAATTGCATTATCTCTTATAGTTTCCGAGATATGGACTATCGATAATTTACACCTTAGGCTCTGCTTCTAACTTGGGCCCAAATTGTAAAATGGTCTTATCTATTGGCGATTTCGTTCCAATTCACATTCCAAGTAATATTCGGCATGTTCATTAAATTGCCGGTTGCCAAATTGCATTATCTCTTATAGTTTCCGAGATATGGACTATCGATAATTTACACATTAGGCTCTGCTTCTAACTTGGGCCCAAATTGTAAAATGGTCTTATCTATTGGCGATTTCGTTCCAATTCACATTCCAAGTAATATTCGGCATGCTAATTACATTGCCGGTTGCCAAATTGCATTATCTCTTATAGTTTCCGAGATATGGACTATCGATAATTTACACTTTAGGCTCTGCTTCTAACTTGGGCCCAAATTGTAAAATCGTCTTATCTTTTGGCGATTTCGTTCCAATTCACATTCCAAGTAATATTCGGCATGCTAGTTACATTGCCGGTTGCCAAATTGCATTATCTCTTATAGTTTCCGAGATATGGACTATCGGTAATTTACACCTTAGGCTCTGCTTCTAACTTGGGCCCAAATTGTAAAATGGTCTTATCTATTATCGATTTCGTTCCAATTCACATTCCAAGTAATATCCGGCATGCTAATTACATTGCCGGTTGCCAAATTGAATTATCTCTTACAGTTTCCGAGATATGGACTATCGATAATTTACACCTTAGGCTCTGCTTCTAACTTGGGCCCAAATTGTAAAATGGTCTTACCTATTGGCGATTTCGTTCCAATTCACATTCCAAGTAATATTCGGCATGCTAATTACATTGCCGGTTGCCAAATTGCATTATCTCTTATAGTTTCCGAGATATGGACTATCGATAATTTACATCTTAATCTCTGCTTCTAACTTGGGCCCAAATTGTAAAATGGTCTTATCTATTGGCGATTTCGTTCCAATTCACATTCCAAGTAATATTCGGCATGCTAATTACATTGCCGGTTGCCAAATTGCATTATCTCTTATAGTTTCCGAGATATGGACTATCGATAATTTACACCTTAGGCTCTGCTTCTAACTTGGGCCCAAATTGTAAAATGGTCTTATCTATTGGCGATTTCATTCCAATTCACATTCCAAGTAATATTCGGCATGCTAATTACATTGCCGGTTGCCAAATTGCATTATCTCTTATAGTTTCCGAGATATGGACTATCGATAATTTACACCTTAGGCTCTGCTTCTAACTTGGGCCCAAATTGTAAAATGGTCTTATCTATTGCCGATTTCGTTCCAATTCACATTCCAAGTAATATTCGGCATGCTAATTACATTGCCGGTTGCCAAATTTCATTATCTCTTATAGTTTCCGAGATATGGACTATCGATAATTTACACCTTAGGCTCTGCTTCTAACTTGGGCCCAAATTGTAAAATGGTCTTATCTATTGGCGATTTCATTCCAATTCACATTCCAAGTAATATTCGGCATGCTAATTACATTGCCGGTTGCCAAATTGCATTATCTCTTATAGTTTCCGAGATATGGACTATCGATAATTTACACCTTAGGCTCTGCTTCTAACTTGGGCCCAAATTGTAAAATGGTCTTATCTATTGGCGATTTCGTTCCAATTCACATTCCAAGTAATATTCGGCATGCTAATTACATTGCCGGTTGCCAAATTGCATTATCTCTTATAGCTTCCGAGATATGGACTATCGATAATTTACCCCTTAGGCTCTGCTTCTAACTTGGGCCCAAATTGTAAAATCGCCTTATCTATTGGCGATTTCGTTCCAATTCACATTCCAAGTAATATTCGGCATGCTAATTACATTGCCGGTTGCCAAATTGCATTATCTCTTATAGTTTCCGAGATATGGACTATCGATAATTTACACCTTAGGCTCTGCTTCTAACTTGGGCCCAAATTGTAAAATGGTCTTATCTATTGGCGATTTCGTTCCAATTCACATTCCAAGTAATATCCGGCATGCTAATTACATTGCCGGTTGCCAAATTGAATTATCTCTTATAGTTTCCGAGATATGGACTATCGATAATTTACACCTTAGGCTCTGCTTCTAACTTGGGCCCAAATTGTAAAATGGTCCTACCTATTGGCGATTTCGTTCCAATTCACATTCCAAGTAATATTCGGCATGCTAATTACATTGCCGGTTGCCAAATTGCATTATCTCTTATAGTTTCCGAGATATGGACTATCGATAATTTACACCTTAGGCTCTGCTTCTAACTTGGGCCCAAATTGTAAAATGGTCTTATCTATTGGCGATTTCGTTCCAATTCACATTCCAAGTAATATTCGGCATGCTAATTACATTGCCGGTTGCCAAATTGCATTATCTCTTATAGTTTCCGACATATGGACTATCGATTATTTACATCTTAGGCTCTGCTTCTAACTTGGGCCCAAATTTTAAAATGGTCTTATCTATTGGCGATTTCGTTCCAATTCACATTCCAAGTAATATTCGGCATGCTAATTACATTGCCGGTTGCCAAATTGCATTATCTCTTATAGTTTCCGAGATATGGACTATCGATAATTTACACCTTAGGCTCTGCTTCTAACTTGGGCCCAAATTGTAAAATGGTCTTATCTATTGCCGATTTCGTTCCAATTCACATTCCAAGTAATATTCGGCATGCTAATTACATTGCCGGTTGCCAAATTGCATTATCTCTTATAGTTTCCGAGATATGGACTATCGATAATTTACACCTTAGGCTCTGCTTCTAACTTGGGCCCAAATTGTAAAATGGTCTTATCTATTGGCGATTTCATTCCAATTCACATTCCAAGTAATATTCGGCATGCTAATTACATTGGCGGTTGCCAAATTGCATTATCTCTTATAGTTTCCGAGATATGGACTATCGATAATTTACACCTTAGGCTCTGCTTCTAACTTGGGCCCAAATTGTAAAATGGTCTTATCTATTGGCGATTTCGTTCCAATTCACATTCCAAGTAATATTCGGCATGCTAATTACATTGCCGGTTGCCAAATTGCATTATCTCTTATAGTTTCCGAGATATGGACTCTCGATAATTTACACTTTAGGCTCTGCTTCTAACTTGGGCCCAAATTGTAAAATCGTCTTATCTTTTGGCGATTTCGTTCCAATTCACATTCCAAGTAATATTCGGCATGCTAATTACATTGCCGGTTGCCAAATTGCATTATCTCTTATAGTTTCCGAGATATGGACTATCGGTAATTTACACCTTAGGCTCTGCTTCTAACTTGGGCCCAAATGGTAAAATGGTCTTATCTATTATCGATTTCGTTCCAATTCACATTCCAAGTAATATCCGGCATGCTAATTACATTGCCGGTTGCCAAATTGAATTATCTCTTATAGTTTCCGAGATATGGACTATCGATAATTTACACCTTAGGCTCTGCTTCTAACTTGGGCCCAAATTGTAAAATGGTCTTATCTATTGGCGATTTCGTTCCAATTCACATTCCAAGTAATATTCGGCATGCTAATTACATTGCCGGTTGCCAAATTGCATTATCTCTTATAGTTTCCGAGATATGGACTATCGATAATTTACACCTTAGGCTCTGCTTCTAACTTGGGCCCAAATTGTAAAATGGTCTTATCTATTGGCGATTTCGTTCCAATTCACATTCCAAGTAATATTCGGCATGCTAATTACATTGCCGGTTGTCAAATTGCATTATCTCTTATAGTTTCCGAGATATGGACTATCGATAATTTACACCTTAGGCTCTGCTTCTAACTTGGGCCCAAATTGTAAAATCGTCTTATCTATTGGCGATTTCGTTCCAATTCACATTCCAAGTAATATTCGGCATGCTAATTACATTGCCGGTTGCCAAATTACATTATCTCTTATAGTTTCCGAGATATGGACTATCGATAATTTACACCTTAGGCTCTGCTTCTAACTTGGGCCCAAATTGTAAAATGGTCTTATCTATTGGCGATTTCGTTCCAATTCACATTCCAAGTAATATTCGGCATGCTAATTACATTGCCGGTTTCCAAATTGCATTATCTCTTATAGTTTCCGAGATATGGACTATCGATAATTTACACCTTAGGCTCTGCTTCTAACTTGGGCCCAAATTGTTAAATGGTCTTATCTATTGGCGATTTCGTTCCAATTCACATTCCAAGTAATATTCGGCATGCTAATTACATTGCCGGTTGCCAAATTGCATTATCTCTTATAGTTTCCGAGATATGGACTATCGATAATTTACACCTTAGGCTCTGCTTCTAACTTGGGCCCAAATTGTAAAATGGTCTTATCTATTGGCGATTTCGTTCCAATTCACATTCCAAGTAATATTCGGCATGCTAATTACATTGCCGGTTGCCAAATTGCATTATCTCTTATAGTTTCCGAGATATGGACTATCGATAATTTACACCTTAGGCTCTGCTTCTAACTTGGGCCCAAATTGTAAAATGGTCTTATCTATTGGCGATTTCGTTCCAATTCACATTCCAAGTAATATTCGGCATGGTAATTACATTGCCAGTTGCCAAATTGCATTATCTCTTATAGTTTCCGAGATATGGACTATGAATAATTTACACCTTAGGCTCTGCTTCTAACTTGGGCCCAAATTGTAAAATGGTCTTATCTATTGGCGATTTCGTTCCAATTCACATTCCAAGTAATATTCGGCATGCTAATTACATTGCCGGTTGCCAAATTGCATTATCTCTTATAGTTTCCGAGATATGGACTATCGATAATTTACATCTTAGGCTCTGCTTCTAACTTGGGCCCAAATTGTAAAATGGTCTTATCTATTGGCGATTTCGTTCCAATTCACATTCCAAGTAATATTCGGCATGCTAATTACATTGCCGGTTGCCAAATTGCATTATCTCTTATAGTTTCCGAGATATGGACTATCGATAATTTACACCTTAGGCTCTGCTTCTAACTTGGGCCCAAATTGTAAAATGGTCTTATCTATTGGCGATTTCGTTGCAATTCACATTCCAAGTAATATTCGGCATGCTAATTACATTGCCGGTTGCCAAATTGCATTATCTCTTATAGTTTCCGAGATATGGACTATCGATAATTTACACCTCAGGCTCTGCTTCTAACTTGGGCCCAAATTGTAAAATGGTCTTATCTATTGGCGATTTCGTTCCAATTCACATTCCAAGTAGTATTCGGCATGCTAATTACATTGCCGCTTGCCAAATTGCATTATCTCTTATAGTTTCCGAGATATGGACTATCGATAATTTACACCTTAGGCTCTGCTTCTAACTTGGGCCCAAATTGTAAAATGGTCTTATCTATTGGCGATTTCGTTCCAATTCACATTCCAAGTAATATTCGGCATGCTAATTACATTGCCGGTTGCCAAATTGCATTATCTCTTGTAGCTTCCGAGATATGGACTATCGATAATTTACCCCTTAGGCTCTGCTTCTAACTTGGGCCCAAATTGTAAAATCGCCTTATCTATTGGCGATTTCGTTCCAATTCACATTCCAAGTAATATTCGGCATGCTAATTACATTGCCGGTTGCCAAATTGCATTATCTCTTATAGTTTCCGAGATATGGACTATCGATAATTTACACCTTAGGCTCTGCTTCTAACTTGGGCCCAAATTGTAAAATGGTCTTATCTATTGGCGATTTCGTTCCAATTCACATTCCAAGTAATATCCGGCATGCTAATTACATTGCCGGTTGCCAAATTGAATTATCTCTTATAGTTTCCGAGATATGGACTATCGATAATTTACACCTTAGGCTCTGCTTCTAACTTGGGCCCAAATTGTAAAATGGTCCTACCTATTGGCGATTTCGTTCCAATTCACATTCCAAGTAATATTCGGCATGCTAATTACATTGCCGGTTGCCAAATTGCATTATCTCTTATAGTTTCCGAGATATGGACTATCGATAATTTACACCTTAGGCTCTGCTTCTAACTTGGGCCCAAATTGTAAAATGGTCTTATCTATTGGCGATTTCGTTCCAATTCACATTCCAAGTAATATTCGGCATGCTAATTACATTGCCGGTTGCCAAATTGCATTATCTCTTATAGTTTCCGACATATGGACTATCGATTATTTACATCTTAGGCTCTGCTTCTAACTTGGGCCCAAATTTTAAAATGGTCTTATCTATTGGCGATTTCGTTCCAATTCACATTCCAAGTAATATTCGGCATGCTAATTACATTGCCGGTTGCCAAATTGCATTATCTCTTATAGTTTCCGAGATATGGACTATCGATAATTTACACCTTAGGCTCTGCTTCTAACTTGGGCCCAAATTGTAAAATGGTCTTATCTATTGCCGATTTCGTTCCAATTCACATTCCAAGTAATATTCGGCATGCTAATTACATTGCCGGTTGCCAAATTGCATTATCTCTTATAGTTTCCGAGATATGGACTATCGATAATTTACACCTTAGGCTCTGCTTCTAACTTGGGCCCAAATTGTAAAATGGTCTTATCTATTGGCGATTTCATTCCAATTCACATTCCAAGTAATATTCGGCATGCTAATTACATTGGCGGTTGCCAAATTGCATTATCTCTTATAGTTTCCGAGATATGGACTATCGATAATTTACACCTTAGGCTCTGCTTCTAACTTGGGCCCAAATTGTAAAATGGTCTTATCTATTGGCGATTTCGTTCCAATTCACATTCCAAGTAATATTCGGCATGCTAATTACATTGCCGGTTGCCAAATTGCATTATCTCTTATAGTTTCCGAGATATGGACTATTGATAATTTACACTTTAGGCTCTGCTTCTAACTTGGGCCCAAATTGTAAAATTGTCTTATCTTTTGGCGATTTCGTTCCAATTCACATTCCAAGTAATATTCGGCATGCTAATTACATTGCCGGTTGCCAAATTGCATTATCTCTTATAGTTTCCGAGATATGGACCATCGGTAATTTACACCTTAGGCTCTGCTTCTAACTTGGGCCCAAATGGTAAAATGGTCTTATCTATTATCGATTTCGTTCCAATTCACATTCCAAGTAATATCCGGCATGCTAATTACATTGCCGGTTGCCAAATTGAATTATCTCTTATAGTTTCCGAGATATGGACTATCGATAATTTACACCTTAGGCTCTGCTTCTAACTTGGGCCCAAATTGTAAAATGGTCTTATCTATTGGCGATTTCGTTCCAATTCACATTCCAAGTAATATTCGGCATGCTAATTACATTGCCGGTTGCCAAATTGCATTATCTCTTATAGTTTCCGAGATATGGACTATCGATAATTTACACCTTAGGCTCTGCTTCTAACTTGGGCCCAAATTGTAAAATGGTCTTATCTATTGGCGATTTCGTTCCAATTCACATTCCAAGTAATATTCGGCATGCTAATTACATTGCCGGTTGTCAAATTGCATTATCTCTTATAGTTTCCGAGATATGGACTATCGATAATTTACACCTTAGGCTCTGCTTCTAACTTGGGCCCAAATTGTAAAATCGTCTTATCTATTGGCGATTTCGTTCCAATTCACATTCCAAGTAATATTCGGCATGCTAATTACATTGCCGGTTGCCAAATTGCATTATCTCTTATAGTTTCCGAGATATGGACTATCGATAATTTACACCTTAGGCTCTGCTTCTAACTTGGGCCCAAATTGTAAAATGGTCTTATCTATTGGCGATTTCGTTCCAATTCACATTCCAAGTAATATTCGGCATGCTAATTACATTGCCGGTTTCCAAATTGCATTATCTCTTATAGTTTCCGAGATATGGACTATCGATAATTTACACCTTAGGCTCTGCTTCTAACTTGGGCCCAAATTGTTAAATGGTCTTATCTATTGGCGATTTCGTTCCAATTCACATTCCAAGTAATATTCGGCATGCTAATTACATTGCCGGTTGCCAAATTGCATTATCTCTTATAGTTTCCGAGATATGGACTATCGATAATTTACACCTTAGGCTCTGCTTCTAACTTGGGCCCAAATTGTAAAATGGTCTTATCTATTGGCGATTTCGTTCCAATTCACATTCCAAGTAATATTCGGCATGCTAATTACATTGCCGGTTGCCAAATTGCATTATCTCTTATAGTTTCCGAGATATGGACTATCGATAATTTACACCTTAGGCTCTGCTTCTAACTTGGGCCCAAATTGTAAAATGGTCTTATCTATTGGCGATTTCGTTCCAATTCACATTCCAAGTAATATTCGGCATGGTAATTACATTGCCAGTTGCCAAATTGCATTATCTTTTATAGTTTCCGAGATATGGACTATGAATAATTTACACCTTAGGCTCTGCTTCTAACTTGGGCCCAAATTGTAAAATGGTCTTATCTATTGGCGATTTCGTTCCAATTCACATTCCAAGTAATATTCGGCATGCTAATTACATTGCCGGTTGCCAAATTGCATTATCTCTTATAGTTTCCGAGATATGGACTATCGATAATTTACATCTTAGGCTCTGCTTCTAACTTGGGCCCAAATTGTAAAATGGTCTTATCTATTGGCGATTTCGTTCCAATTCACATTCCAAGTAATATTCGGCATGCTAATTACATTGCCGGTTGCCAAATTGCATTATCTCTTATAGTTTCCGAGATATGGACTATCGATAATTTACACCTTAGGCTCTGCTTCTAACTTGGGCCCAAATTGTAAAATGGTCTTATCTATTGGCGATTTCGTTGCAATTCACATTCCAAGTAATATTCGGCATGCTAATTACATTGCCGGTTGCCAAATTGCATTATCTCTTATAGTTTCCGAGATATGGACTATCGATTATTTACACCTCAGGCTCTGCTTCTAACTTGGGCCCAAATTGTAAAATGGTCTTATCTATTGGCGATTTCGTTCCAATTCACATTCCAAGTAGTATTCGGCATGCTAATTACATTGCCGGTTGCCAAATTGCATTATATCTTATAGTTTCCGAGATATGGACTATCGATAATTTACACCTTAGGCTCTGCTTCTAACTTGGGCCCAAATTGTAAAATGGTCTTATCTATTGGCGATTTCGTTCCAATTCACATTCCAAGTAATATTCGGCATGCTAATTACATTGCCGGTTGCCAAATTGCATTATCTCTTATAGTTTCCGAGATATGGACTATCGATAATTTACACCTTAGGCTCTGCTTCTAACTTGGGCCCAAATTGTAAAATGGTCTTATCTATTGGCGATTTCGTTCCAATTCACATTCCAAGTAATATTCGGCATGCTAATTACATTGCCGGTTGCCAAATTGCATTATCTCTTATAGTTTCCGAGATATGGACTATCGATAATTTACACCTTAGGCTCTGCTTCTAACTTGGGCCCAAATTGTAAAATGGTCTTATCTATTGGCGATTTCGTTCCAATTCACATTCCAAGTAATATTCGGCATGCTAATTACATTGCCGGTTGCCAAATTGCATTATCTCTTATAGTTTCCGAGATATGGACTATCGATAATTTACACCTTAGGCTCTGCTTCTAACTTGGGCCCAAATTGTAAAATCGTCTTACCTATTGGCGATTTCGTTCCAATTCACATTCCAAGTAATATTCGGCATGCTAATTACATTGCCGGTTGCCAAATTGCATTATCTCTTATAGTTTCCGAGATATGGACTATCGATAATTTACACCTTAGGCTCTGCTTCCAACTTGGGCCCAAATTGTAAAATGGCCTTATCTATTGGCGATTTCGTTCCAATTCTCATTCCAAGTAATACTCGGCATGCTAATTACATTGCCGGTTGCCAAATTGCATTATCTCTTATAGTTTCAGAGATATGGACTATCGATAATTTACACCTTAGGCTCTACTTCTAACTTGGGCCCAAATTGTAAAATGGTCTTATCTATTGGCGATTTCGTTCCAATTCACATTCCAAGTAATATTCGGCATGCTAATTACATTGCCGGTTGCCAAATTGCATTATCTCTTATAGTTTCCGAGATATGGACTATCGATAATTTACACATTAGGCTCTGCTTCTAACTTGGGCCCAAATTGTAAAATGGTCTTATCTATTGGCGATTTCGTTCCAATTCACATTCCAAGTAATATTCGGCATGTTAATTAAATTGCCGGTTGCCAAATTGCATTATCTCTTATAGTTTCCGAGATATGGACTATCGATAATTTACACCTTAGGCTCTGCTTCTAACTTGGGCCCAAATTGTAAAATGGTCTTATCTATTGGCGATTTCGTTCCAATTCACATTCCAAGTAATATTCGGCATGCTAATTACATTGCCGGTTGCCAAATTGCATTATCTCTTATAGTTTCCGAGATATGGACTATCGATAATTTACACTTTAGGCTCTGCTTCTAACTTGGGCCCAAATTGTAAAATCGTCTTATCTTTTGGCGATTTCGTTCCAATTCACATTCCAAGTAATATTCGGCATGCTAGTTACATTGCCGGTTGCCAAATTGCATTATCTCTTATAGTTTCCGAGATATGGACTATCGGTAATTTACACCTTAGGCTCTGCTTCTAACTTGGGCCCAAATTGTAAAATGGTCTTATCTATTATCGATTTCGTTCCAATTCACATTCCAAGTAATATCCGGCATGCTAATTACATTGCCGGTTGCCAAATTGAATTATCTCTTACAGTTTCCGAGATATGGACTATCGATAATTTACACCTTAGGCTCTGCTTCTAACTTGGGCCCAAATTGTAAAATGGTCTTACCTATTGGCGATTTCGTTCCAATTCACATTCCAAGTAATATTCGGCATGCTAATTACATTGCCGGTTGCCAAATTGCATTATCTCTTATAGTTTCCGAGATATGGACTATCGATAATTTACATCTTAATCTCTGCTTCTAACTTGGGCCCAAATTGTAAAATGGTCTTATCTATTGGCGATTTCGTTCCAATTCACATTCCAAGTAATATTCGGCATGCTAATTACATTGCCGGTTGCCAAATTGCATTATCTCTTATAGTTTCCGAGATATGGACTATCGATAATTTACACCTTAGGCTCTGCTTCTAACTTGGGCCCAAATTGTAAAATGGTCTTATCTATTGCCGATTTCGTTCCAATTCACATTCCAAGTAATATTCGGCATGCTAATTACATTGCCGGTTGCCAAATTTCATTATCTCTTATAGTTTCCGAGATATGGACTATCGATAATTTACACCTTAGGCTCTGCTTCTAACTTGGGCCCAAATTGTAAAATGGTCTTATCTATTGGCGATTTCATTCCAATTCACATTCCAAGTAATATTCGGCATGCTAATTACATTGCCGGTTGCCAAATTGCATTATCTCTTATAGTTTCCGAGATATGGACTATCGATAATTTACACCTTAGGCTCTGCTTCTAACTTGGGCCCAAATTGTAAAATGGTCTTATCTATTGGCGATTTCGTTCCAATTCACATTCCAAGTAATATTCGGCATGCTAATTACATTGCCGGTTGCCAAATTGCATTATCTCTTGTAGCTTCCGAGATATGGACTATCGATAATTTACCCCTTAGGCTCTGCTTCTAACTTGGGCCCAAATTGTAAAATCGCCTTATCTATTGGCGATTTCGTTCCAATTCACATTCCAAGTAATATTCGGCATGCTAATTACATTGCCGGTTGCCAAATTGCATTATCTCTTATAGTTTCCGAGATATGGACTATCGATAATTTACACCTTAGGCTCTGCTTCTAACTTGGGCCCAAATTGTAAAATGGTCTTATCTATTGGCGATTTCGTTCCAATTCACATTCCAAGTAATATCCGGCATGCTAATTACATTGCCGGTTGCCAAATTGAATTATCTCTTATAGTTTCCGAGATATGGACTATCGATAATTTACACCTTAGGCTCTGCTTCTAACTTGGGCCCAAATTGTAAAATGGTCCTACCTATTGGCGATTTCGTTCCCATTCACATTCCAAGTAATATTCGGCATGCTAATTACATTGCCGGTTGCCAAATTGCATTATCTCTTATAGTTTCCGAGATATGGACTATCGATAATTTACACCTTAGGCTCTGCTTCTAACTTGGGCCCAAATTGTAAAATGGTCTTATCTATTGGCGATTTCGTTCCAATTCACATTCCAAGTAATATTCGGCATGCTAATTACATTGCCGGTTGCCAAATTGCATTATCTCTTATAGTTTCCGACATAGGGACTATCGATTATTTACATCTTAGGCTCTGCTTCTAACTTGGGCCCAAATTTTAAAATGGTCTTATCTATTGGCGATTTCGTTCCAATTCACATTCCAAGTAATATTCGGCATGCTAATTACATTGCCGGTTGCCAAATTGCATTATCTCTTATAGTTTCCGAGATATGGACTATCGATAATTTACACCTTAGGCTCTGCTTCTAACTTGGGCCCAAATTGTAAAATGGTCTTATCTATTGCCGATTTCGTTCCAATTCACATTCCAAGTAATATTCGGCATGCTAATTACATTGCCGGTTGCCAAATTGCATTATCTCTTATAGTTTCCGAGATATGGACTATCGATAATTTACACCTTAGGCTCTGCTTCTAACTTGGGCCCAAATTGTAAAATGGTCTTATCTATTGGCGATTTCATTCCAATTCACATTCCAAGTAATATTCGGCATGCTAATTACATTGGCGGTTGCCAAATTGCATTATCTCTTATAGTTTCCGAGATATGGACTATCGATAATTTACACCTTAGGCTCTGCTTCTAACTTGGGCCCAAATTGTAAAATGGTCTTATCTATTGGCGATTTCGTTCCAATTCACATTCCAAGTAATATTCGGCATGCTAATTACATTGCCGGTTGCCAAATTGCATTATCTCTTATAGTTTCCGAGATATGGACTATCGATAATTTACACTTTAGGCTCTGCTTCTAACTTGGGCCCAAATTGTAAAATCGTCTTATCTTTTGGCGATTTCGTTCCAATTCACATTCCAAGTAATATTCGGCATGCTAATTACATTGCCGGTTGCCAAATTGCATTATCTCTTATAGTTTCCGAGATATGGACTATCGGTAATTTACACCTTAGGCTCTGCTTCTAACTTGGGCCCAAATGGTAAAATGGTCTTATCTATTATCGATTTCGTTCCAATTCACATTCCAAGTAATATCCGGCATGCTAATTACATTGCCGGTTGCCAAATTGAATTATCTCTTATAGTTTCCGAGATATGGACTATCGATAATTTACACCTTAGGCTCTGCTTCTAACTTGGGCCCAAATTGTAAAATGGTCTTATCTATTGGCGATTTCGTTCCAATTCACATTCCAAGTAATATTCGGCATGCTAATTACATTGCCGGTTGCCAAATTGCATTATCTCTTATAGTTTCCGAGATATGGACTATCGATAATTTACACCTTAGGCTCTGCTTCTAACTTGGGCCCAAATTGTAAAATGGTCTTATCTATTGGCGATTTCGTTCCAATTCACATTCCAAGTAATATTCGGCATGCTAATTACATTGCCGGTTGTCAAATTGCATTATCTCTTATAGTTTCCGAGATATGGACTATCGATAATTTACACCTTAGGCTCTGCTTCTAACTTGGGCCCAAATTGTAAAATCGTCTAATCTATTGGCGATTTCGTTCCAATTCACATTCCAAGTAATATTCGGCATGCTAATTACATTGCCGGTTGCCAAATTGCATTATCTCTTATAGTTTCCGAGATATGGACTATCGATAATTTACACCTTAGGCTCTGCTTCTAACTTGGGCCCAAATTGTAAAATGGTCTTATCTATTGGCGATTTCGTTCCAATTCACATTCCAAGTAATATTCGGCATGCTAATTACATTGCCGGTTTCCAAATTGCATTATCTCTTATAGTTTCCGAGATATGGACTATCGATAATTTACACCTTAGGCTCTGCTTCTAACTTGGGCCCAAATTGTTAAATGGTCTTATCTATTGGCGATTTCGTTCCAATTCACATTCCAAGTAATATTCGGCATGCTAATTACATTGCCGGTTGCCAAATTGCATTATCTCTTATAGTTTCCGAGATATGGACTATCGATAATTTACACCTTAGGCTCTGCTTCTAACTTGGGCCCAAATTGTAAAATGGTCTTATCTATTGGCGATTTCGTTCCAATTCACATTCCAAGTAATATTCGGCATGCTAATTACATTGCCGGTTGCCAAATTGCATTATCTCTTATAGTTTCCGAGATATGGACTATCGATAATTTACACCTTAGGCTCTGCTTCTAACTTGGGCCCAAATTGTAAAATGGTCTTATCTATTGGCGATTTCGTTCCAATTCACATTCCAAGTAATATTCGGCATGGTAATTACATTGCCAGTTGCCAAATTGCATTATCTCTTATAGTTTCCGAGATATGGACTATGAATAATTTACACCTTAGGCTCTGCTTCTAACTTGGGCCCAAATTGTAAAATGGTCTTATCTATTGGCGATTTCGTTCCAATTCACATTCCAAGTAATATTCGGCATGCTAATTACATTGCCGGTTGCCAAATTGCATTATCTCTTATAGTTTCCGAGATATGGACTATCGATAATTTACATCTTAGGCTCTGCTTCTAACTTGGGCCCAAATTGTAAAATGGTCTTATCTATTGGCGATTTCGTTCCAATTCACATTCCAAGTAATATTCGGCATGCTAACTACATTGCCGGTTGCCAAATTGCATTATCTCTTATAGTTTCCGAGATATGGACTATCGATAATTTACACCTTAGGCTCTGCTTCTAACTTGGGCCCAAATTGTAAAATGGTCTTATCTATTGGCGATTTCGTTGCAATTCACATTCCAAGTAATATTCGGCATGCTAATTACATTGCCGGTTGCCAAATTGCATTATCTCTTATAGTTTCCGAGATATGGACTATCGATAATTTACACCTCAGGCTCTGCTTCTAACTTGGGCCCAAATTGTAAAATGGTCTTATCTATTGGCGATTTCGTTCCAATTCACATTCCAAGTAGTATTCGGCATGCTAATTACATTGCCGGTTGCCAAATTGCATTATATCTTATAGTTTCCGAGATATGGACTATCGATAATTTACACCTTAGGCTCTGCTTCTAACTTGGGCCCAAATTGTAAAATGGTCTTATCTATTGGCGATTTCGTTCCAATTCACATTCCAAGTAATATTCGGCATGCTAATTACATTGCCGGTTGCCAAATTGCATTATCTCTTATAGTTTCCGAGATATGGACTATCGATAATTTACACCTTAGGCTCTGCTTCTAACTTGGGCCCAAATTGTAAAATGGTCTTATCTATTGGCGATTTCGTTCCAATTCACATTCCAAGTAATATTCGGCATGCTAATTACATTGCCGGTTGCCAAATTGCATTATCTCTTATAGTTTCCGAGATATGGACCATCGATAATTTACACCTTAGGCTCTGCTTCTAACTTGGGCCCAAATTGTAAAATGGTCTTATCTATTGGCGATTTCGTTCCAATACACATTCCAAGTAATATTCGGCATGCTAATTACATTGCCGGTTGCCAAATTGCATTATCTCTTATAGTTTCCGAGATATGGATTATCGATAATTTACACCTTAGGCTCTGCTTCTAACTTGGGGCCAAATTGTAAAATGGTCTTATCTATTGCCGATTTCGTTCCAATTCACATTCCAAGTAATATTCGGCATGCTAATTACATTGCCGGTTGCCAAATTGCATTATCTCTTATAGTTTCCGAGATATGGACTATCGATAATTTACACCTTAGGCTCTGCTTCTAACTTGGGCCCAAATTGTAAAATGGTCTTATCTATAGGCGATTTCATTCCAATTCACATTCCAAGTAATATTCGGCATGCTAATTACATTGCCGGTTGCCAAATTGCATTATCTCTTATAGTTTCCGAGATATGGACTATTGATAATTTACACCTTAGGCTCTGCTTCTAACTTGGGCCCAAATTGTAAAATGGTCTTATCTATTGGCGATTTCGTTCCAATTCACATTCCAAGTAATATTCGGGATGCTAATTACATTGCCGGTTGCCAAATTGCATTATCTCTTATAGTTTCCGAGATATGGACTATCGATAATTTACACCTTAGGCTCTGCTTCTAACTTGGCCCAAATTGTAAAATCGTCTTATCTATTGGCGATTTCGTTCCAATTCACATTCCAAGTAATATTCGGCATGCTAATAGGTTCGTCCATTGATCGATCTAAATACATTGCCGGTTGCCAAATTGCATTATCTCTTATAGTTTCCGAGATATGGACTATCGATAATTTACACCTTAGGCTCTGCTTCTAACTTGGGCCCAAATTGTAAAATGGTCTTATCTATTGGCGATTTCGTTCCAATTCACATTCCAAGTAATATCCGGCATGCTAATTACATTGCCGGTTGCCAAATTGAATTATCTCTTATAGTTTCCGAGATATGGACAATCGATAATTTACACCTTAGGCTCTGCTTCTAACTTGGGCCCAAATTGTAAAATGGTCTAACCTATTGGCGATTTCGTTCCAATTCACATTCCAAGTAATATTCGGCATGCTAATTACATTGCCGGTTGCCAAATTCCATTATCTCTTATAGTTTCCGAGATATGGACTATCGATAATTTACACCTTAGGCTCTGCTTCTAACTTGGGCCCAAATTCTAAAATGGTCTTATCTATTGGCGATTTCGTTCCAATTCACAGTCCAAGTAATATTCGGCATGCTAATTACATTGCCGGTTGCCAAATTGCATTATCTCTTATAGTTTCCGAGATATGGACTATCGATAATTTACATCTTAGGCTCTGCTTCTAACTTGGGCCCAAATTGTAAAATGGTCTTATCTATTGGCGATTTCGTTCCAATTCACATTCCAAGTAATATTCGGCATGCTAATTACATTGCCGGTTGCCAAATTGCATTATCTCTTATAGTTTCCGAGATATGGACTATCGTTAATTTACACCTTAGGCTCGGCTTCTAACTTGGGCCCAAATTGTAAAATGGTCTTATCTATTGCCGATTTCGTTCCAATTCACATTCCAAGTAATATTCGGCATGCTAATTACATTGCCCGTTGCCAAATTGCATTATCTCTTATAGTTTCCGAGATATGGACTATCGATAATTTACACCTTAGGCTCTGCTTCTAACTTGGGCCCAAATTGTAAAATGGTCTTATCTATTGGCGATTTCATTCCAATTCACATTCCAAGTAATATTCGGCATGCTAATTACATTGCCGGTTGCCAAATTGCATTATCTCTTATAGTTTCCGAGATATGGACTATCGATAATTTACACCTTAGGCTCTGCTTCTAACTTGGGCCCAAATTGTAAAATGGTCTTATCTATTGGCGATTTCGTTCCAATTCACATTCCAAGTAATATTCGGCATGCTAATTACATTGCCGGTTGCCAAATTGCATTATCTCTTATAGTTTCCGAGATATGGACTATCGATAATTTACACCTTAGGCTCTGCTTCTAACTTGGGCCCAAATTGTAAAATGGTCTTATCTATTGGCGATTTCGTTCCAATTCACATTCCAAGTAATATTCGGCATGCTAATTACATTGCCGGTTGCCAAATTGCATTATCTCTTATAGTTTCCGAGATATGGACTATCGATAATTTACACCTTAGGCTCTGCTTCTAACTTGGGCCCAAATTGTAAAATCGTCTTATCTATTGGCGATTTCGTTCCAATTCACATTCCAAGTAATATTCGGCATGCTAATTACATTGCCGGTTGCCAAATTGAATTATCTCTTATAGTTTCCGAGATATGGACTATCGATAATTTACACCTTAGGCTCTGCTTCTAACTTGGGCCCAAATTGTAAAATGGTCTTATCTATTGGCGATTTCGTTCCAATTCACATTCCAAGTAGTATTCGGCATGCTAATTACATTGCCGGTTGCCAAATTGCATTATCTCTTATAGTTTCCGAGATATGGACTATCGATAATTTACACCTTAGGCTCTGCTTCTAACTTGGGCCCAAATTGTAAAATGGTCTTATCTATTGGCGATTTCGTTCCAATTCACATTCCAAGTAATATTCGGCATGCTAATTACATTGCCGGTTGCCAAATTGCATTATCTCTTATAGTTTCCGAGATATGGACTATCGATAATTTACATCTTAGGCTCTGCTTCTAACTTGGGCCCAAATTGTAAAATGGTCTTATCTATTGGCGATTTCGTTCCAATTCACATTCCAAGTAATATTCGGCATGCTAATTACATTGCCGGTTGCCAAATTGCATTATCTCTTATAGATTCCGAGATATGGACTATCGTTAATTTACACCTTAGGCTCTGCTTCTAACTTGGGCCCAAATTGTAAAATGGTCTTATCTATTGCCGATTTCGTTCCAATTCACATTCCAAGTAATATTCGGCATGCTAATTACATTGCCGGTTGCCAAATTGCATTATCTCTTATAGTTTCCGAGATATGGACTATCGATAATTTACACCTTAGGCTCTGCTTCTAACTTGGGCCCAAATTGTAAAATGGTCTTATCTATTGGCGATTTCGTTCCAATTCACATTCCAAGTAATATTCGGCATGCTAATTACATTGCCGGTTGCCAAATTGCATTATCTCTTATAGTTTCCGAGATATGGACTATCGATAATTTACACCTTAGGCTCTGCTTCTAACTTGGGCCCAAATTGTAAAATGGCCTTATCAATAGGCGATTTCGTTCCAATTCACATTCCAAGTAATATTCGGCATGCTAACTAAATTGCCGGTTGCCAAATTGCATTATCTCTTATAGTTTCCGAGATATGGACTATCGATAATTTACACCTTAGGCTCTGCTTCTAACTTGGGCCCAAATTGTAAAATGGTCTTATCTATTGGCGATTTCGTTCCAATTCACATTCCAAGTAATATTCGGCATGCTAATTACATTGCCGGTTGCCAAATTGCATTATCCCTTATAGTTTCCGAGATATGGACTATCGATAATTTACACCTTAGGCTCTGCTTCTAATTTTGGCCCAAATTGTAAAATGGCCTTATCAATAGGCGATTTCGTTCCAATTCACATTCCAAGTAATATTCGGCATGCTAACTAAATTGCCGGTTGCCAAATTGAATTATCTCTTATAGTTTCCGAGATATGGACTATCGATAATTTACACCTTAGGCTCTGCTTCTAACTTGGGCCCAAATTGTAAAATGGTCTTACCTATTGGCGATTTCGTTCCAATTCACATTCCAAGTAATATTCGGCATGCTAATTACATTGCCGGTTGCCAAATTGCATTATCCCTTATAGTTTCCGAGATATGGACTATCGATAATTTACACCTTAGGCTCTGCTTCTAACTTGGGCCCAAATTGTAAAATGGCCTTATCAATAGGCGATTTCGTTCCAATTCACATTCCAAGTAATATTCGGCATGCTAACTAAATTGCCGGTTGCCAAATTGAATTATCTCTTATAGTTTCCGAGATATGGACTATCGATAATTTACACCTTAGGCTCTGCTTCTAACTTGGGCCCAAATTGTAAAATGGTCTTACCTATTGGCGATTTCGTTCCAATTCACATTCCAAGTAATATTCGGCATGCTAATTACATTGCCGGTTGCCAAATTGCATTATCCCTTATAGTTTCCGAGATATGGACTATCGATAATTTACACCTTAGGCTCTGCTTCTAACTTGGGCCCAAATTGTAAAATTGTCTTATCTATTGGCGATTTCGTTCCAATTCACATTCCAAGTAATATTCGGCATGCTAATTACATTGCCGGTTGCCAAATTGCATTATCTCTTATAGTTTCCGAGATATGGACTATCGATAATTTACACCTTAGGCTCTGCTTCTAACTTGGGCCCAAATTGTAAAATGGTCTTATCTATTGGCAATTTCGTTCCAATTCACATTCCAAGTAATATTCGGCATGCTAATTACATTGCCGGTTACCAAATTGCATTATCTCTTATAGTTTCCGAGATATGGACTATCAATAATTTACACCTTAGGCTCTGCTTCTAACTTGGGCCCAAATTGTAAAATGGTCTTATCTATTGGCGATTTCGTTCCAATTTACATTCCAAGTAATATTCGGCATGCTAATTACATTGCCGGTTACCAAATTGCATTATCTCTTATAGTTTCCGAGATATGGACTATCAATAATTTACACCTTAGGCTCTGCTTCTAACTTGGGCCCAAATTGTAAAATGGTCTTATCTATTGGCGATTTCGTTCCAATTCACACTCCAAGTAATATTCGGCATGCTAATTACATTGCCGGTTGCGAAATTGCATTATCTCTTATAGTTTCCGAGATATGGACTATCCATAATTTACACCTTAGGCTCTGCTTCTAACTTGGGCCCAAATTGTAAAATGGTCTTATCTATTGGCGATTTCGTTCCAATTCACATTCCAAGTAATATTCGGCATGCTAATTACATTGCCGGTTGCCAAATTGCATTATCTCTTATAGTTTCCGAGATATGGACTATGGATAATTTACACCTTAGGCTCTGCTTCTAACTTGGGCCCAAATTGTAAAATGGTCTTATCTATTGGCGATTTCGTTCCAATTTACATTCCAAGTAATATTCGGCATGCTAATTACATTGCCGGTTACCAAATTGCATTATCTCTTATAGTTTCCGAGATATGGACTATCAATAATTTACACCTTAGGCTCTGCTTCTAACTTGGGCCCAAATTGTAAAATGGTCTTATCTATTGGCGATTTCGTTCCAATTCACACTCCAAGTAATATTCGGCATGCTAATTACATTGCCGGTTGCGAAATTGCATTATCTCTTATAGTTTCCGAGATATGGACTATCCATAATTTACACCTTAGGCTCTGCATCTAACTTGGGCCCAAATTGTAAAATGGTCTTATCTATTGGCGATTTCGTTCCAATTCACATTCCAAGTAATATTCGGCATGCTAATTACATTGCCGGTTGCCAAATTGCATTATCTCTTATAGTTTCCGAGATATGGACTATGGATAATTTACACCTTAGGCTCTGCTTCTAACTTGGGCCCAAATTGTAAAATTGTCTTATCTATTGGCGATTTCGTTCCAATTCACATTCCAAGTAATATTCGGCATGCTAATTACATTGCCGGTTGCCAAATTGCATTATCTCTTATAGTTTCCGAGATATGGACTATCGATAATTTACACCTTAGGCTCTGCTTCTAACTTGGGCCCAAATTGTAAAATGGTCTTATCTATTGGCGATTTCGTTCCAATTCACATTCCAAGTAATATTCGGCATGCTAATTACATTGCCGGTTACCAAATTGCATTATCTCTTATAGTTTCCGAGATATGGACTATCAATAATTTACACCTTAGGCTCTGCTTCTAACTTGGGCCCAAATTGTAAAATGGTCTTATCTATTGACGATTTCGTTCCAATTTACATTCCAAGTAATATTCGGCATGCTAATTACATTGCCGGTTACCAAATTGCATTATCTCTTATAGTTTCCGAGATATGGACTATCAATAATTTACACCTTAGGCTCTGCTTCTAACTTGGGCCCAAATTGTAAAATGGTCTTATCTATTGGCGATTTCATTCCAATTCACACTCCAAGTAATATTCGGCATGCTAATTACATTGCCGGTTGCGAAATTGCATTATCTCTTATAGTTTCCGAGATATGGACTATCCATAATTTACACCTTAGGCTCTGCTTCTAACTTGGGCCCAAATTGTAAAATGGTCTTATCTATTGGCGATTTCGTTCCAATTCACATTCCAAGTAATATTCGGCATGCTAATTACATTGCCGGTTGCCAAATTGCATTATCTCTTATAGTTTCCGAGATATGGACTATGGATAATTTACACCTTAGGCTCTGCTTCTAACTTGGGCCAAAATTGTAAAATTGTCTTATCTATTGGCGATTTCGTTCCAATTCACATTCCAAGTAATATTCGGCATGCTAATTACATTGCCGGTTGCCAAATTGCATTATCTCTTATAGTTTCCGAGATATGGACTATGGATAATTTACACCTTAGGCTCTGCTTCTAACTTGGGCCAAAATTGTAAAATTGTCTTATCTATTGGCGATTTCGTTCCAATTCACATTCCAAGTAATATTCGGCATGCTAATTACATTGCCGGTTGCCAAATTGCATTATCTCTTATAGTTTCCGAGATATGGACTATCGATAATTTACACCTTAGGCTCTGCTTCTAACTTGGGCCCAAATTGTAAAATCGTCTTATCTATTGGCGATTTCGTTCCAATTCACATTCCAAGTAATATTCGGCATGCTAATTACATTGCCGGTTGCCAAATTGCATTATCTCTAATAGTTTCCGAGATATGGACTATCGGTAATTTACACCTTAGGCTCTGCTTCTAACTTGGGCCCAAATTGTAAAATGGTCTTATCTATTGCCGATTTCGTTCCAATTCACATTCCAAGTAATATTCGGCATGCTAATTACATTGCCGGTTGCCAAATTGCATTATCTCTAATAGTTTCCGAGATATGGACTATCGGTAATTTACACCTTAGGCTCTGCTTCTAACTTGGGCCCAAATTGTAAAATGGTCTTATCTATTGGCGATTTCGTTCCAATTCACATTCCAAGTAATATTCGGCATGCTAATTACATTGCCGGTTGCCAAATTGCATTATCTCTTATAGTTTCCGAGATATGGACTATCGATAATTTACACCTTAGGCTCTGCTTCTAACTTGGGCCCAAATTGTAAAATGGTCTTATCTATTGCCGATTTCGTTTCAATTCACATTCCAAGTAATATTCGGCATGCTAATTACATTGCCGGTTGCCAAATTGCATTATCTCTTATAGTTTCCGAGATATGGACTATCGATAATTTACACCTTAGGCTCTACTTCTAACTTGGGCCCAAATTGTAAAATGGTCTTATCTATTGGCGATTTCATTCCAATTCACATTCCAAGTAATATTCGGCATGCTAATTACATTGCCGGTTGCCAAATTGCATTATCTCTTATAGTTTCCGAGATATGGGCTATCGATAATTTACACCTTAGGCTCTGCTTCTAACTTGGGCCCAAATTGTAAAATGGTCTTATCTATTGGCGATTTCGTTCCAATTCACATTCCAAGTAATATTCGGCATGCTAATTACATTGCCGGTTGCCAAATTGCATTATCTCTTATAGTTTCCGAGATATGGACTATCGATAATTTACACCTTAGGCTCTGCTTCTAACTTGGGCCCAAATTGTAAAATGGTCTTATCTATTGGCAATTTCGTTCCAATTCACATTCCAAGTAATATTCGGCATGCTAATTACATTGCCGGTTGCCAAATTGCATTATCTCTTACAGTTTCCGAGATATGGACTATCGATAATTTACACCTTAGGCTCTACTTCTAACTTGGGCCCAAATTGTAAAATGGTCTTATCTATTGGCGATTTCGTTCCAATTTACATTCCAAGTAATATTCGGCATGCTAATTACATTGCCGGTTGCCAAATTGCATTATCTCTTATAGTTTCCGAGATATGGACTATCAATAATTTACACCTTAGGCTCTGCTTCTAACTTGGGCCCAAATTGTAAAATGGTCTTATCTATTGGCGATTTCGTTCCAATTCACACTCCAAGTAATATTCGGCATGCTAATTACATTGCCGGTTGCGAAATTGCATTATCTCTTATAGTTTCCGAGATATGGACTATCCATAATTTACACCTTAGGCTCTGCTTCTAACTTGGGCCCAAATTGTAAAATGGCCTTATCTATTGGCGATTTCGTTCCAATTCACATTCCAAGTAATATTCGGCATGCTAATTACATTGCCGGTTGCCAAATTGCATTATCTCTTATAGTTCCCGAGATATGGACTATGGATAATTTACACCTTAGGCTCTGCTTCTAACTTGGGCCCAAATTGTAAAATGGTCTTATCTATTGGCGATTTCGTTCCAATTCACATTCCAAGTAATATTCGGCATGCTAATTACATTGCCGGTTGCCAAATTGCATTATCTCTTGTAGTTTCCGAGATATGGACTATCGATAATTTACACCTTAGGCTCTGCTTCTAACTTGGGCCCAAATTGTAAAATGGTCTTATCTATTGGCGATTTCATTCCAATTCACATTCCAAGTAATATTCGGCATGCTAATTACATTGCCGGTTGCCAAATTGCATTATCTCTTATAGTTTCCGAGATATGGGCTATCGATAATTTACACCTTAGGCTCTGCTTCTAACTTGGGCCCAAATTGTAAAATGGTCTTATCTATTGGCGATTTCGTTCCAATTCACATTCCAAGTAATATTCAG
Source organism: Rhynchophorus ferrugineus (assembly GCF_030347505.1). NCBI lineage: Eukaryota > Metazoa > Arthropoda > Insecta > Coleoptera > Curculionidae > Rhynchophorus > Rhynchophorus ferrugineus. Next base: position 94,109 of record NW_027472824.1, on the reverse strand, counting down.
CATGCTAATTACATTGCCGGTTGCCAAATTGCATTATCTCTTATAGTTTCCGAGATATGGACTATGGATAATTTACACCTTAGGCTCTGCTTCTAACTTGGGCCCAAATTGTAAAATCGTCTTATCTATTGGCGATTTCGTTCCAATTCACATTCCAAGTAATATTCGGCATGCTAATTACATTGCCGGTTGCCAAATTGCATTATCTCTAATAGTTTCCGAGATATGGACTATCGATAATTTACACCTTAGGCTCTGCTTCTAACTTGGGCCCAAATTGTAAAATGGTCTTATCTATTGGCGATTTCGTTCCAATTCACATTCCAAGTAATATTCAGCATGCTAATTACATTGCCGGTTGCCAAATTGCATTATCTCTTATAGTTTCCGAGATATGGACTATGGATAATTTACACCTTAGGCTCTGCTTCTAACTTGGGCCCAAATTGTAAAATCGTCTTATCTATTGGCGATTTCGTTCCAATTCACATTCCAAGTAATATTCGGCATGCTAATTACATTGCCGGTTGCCAAATTGCATTATCTCTAATAGTTTCCGAGATATGGACTATCGATAATTTACACCTTAGGCTCTGCTTCTAACTTGGGCCCAAATTGTAAAATCGTCTTATCTATTGGCGATTTCGTTCCAATTCACATTCCAAGTAATATTCGGCATGCTAATTACATTGCCGGTTGCCAAATTGCATTATCTCTTATAGTTTCCGAGATATGGACTATCGATAATTTACACCTTAGGCTCTACTTCTAACTTGGGCCCAAATTGTAAAATGGTCTTATCTATTGGCGATTTCATTCCAATTCACATTCCAAGTAATATTCGGCATGCTAATTACATTGCCGGTTGCCAAATTGCATTATCTCTTATAGTTTCCGAGATATGGGCTATCGATAATTTACACCTTAGGCTCTGCTTCTAACTTGGGCCCAAATTGTAAAATGGTCTTATCTATTGGCGATTTCGTTCCAATTCACATTCCAAGTAATATTCGGCATGCTAATTACATTGCCGGTTGCCAAATTGCATTATCTCTTATAGTTTCCGAGATATGGACTATCGATAATTTACACCTTAGGCTCTGCTTCTAACTTGGGCCCAAATTGTAAAATGGTCTTACCTATTGGCGATTTCGTTCCAATTCACATTCCAAGTAATATTCGGCATGCTAATTACATTGCCGGTTGCCAAATTGCATTATCTCTTATAGTTTCCGAGATATGGACTATCGATAATTTACACCTTAGGCTCTGCTTCTAACTTGGGCCCAAATTGTAAAATGGTCTTATCTATTGGCGATTGCGTTCCAATTCACATTCCAAGTAATATTCGGCATGCTAATTACATTGCCGGTTGCGAAATTGCATTATCTCTTATAGTTTCCGAGATATGGACTATCGATTATTTACATCTTTGGCTCTGCTTCTAACTTGGGCCCAAATTGTAAAATGGTCTTATCTATTGGCGATTTCGTTCCAATTCACATTCCAAGTAATATTCGGCATGCTAATTACATTGCCGGTTGCCAAATTGCATTATCTCTTATAGTTTCCGAGATATGGACTATCGATAATTTACATCTTAGTCTCTGCTTCTAACTTGGGCCCAAATTGTAAAATGGTCTTATCTATTGGCGATTTCGTTCCAATTCACATTCCAAGTAATATTCGGCATGCTAATTACATTGCCGGTTGCCAAATTGCATTATCTCTTATAGTTTCCGAGATATGGACTATCGATAATTTACACCTTAGGTTCTGCTTCTAACTTGGGCCCAAATTGTAAAATGGACTTATCTATTGGCGATTTCGTTCCAATTCACATTCCAAGTAATATTCGGCATGCTAATTACATTGCCGGTTGCCAAATTGCATTATCTCTTATAGTTTCCGAGATATGGACTATCGATAATTTACATCTTAGGCTCTGCTTCTAACTAGGGCCCAAATTGTAAAATGGTCTTATCTATTGGCGATTTCGTTCCAATTCACATTCCAAGTAATATTCGGCATGCTAATTACATTCCCGATTGCCAAATTGCATTATCTCTTATAGTTTCCGAGATATGGACTATCGATAATTTACACCTTAGGTTCTGCTTCTAACTTGGGCCCAAATTGTAAAATGGTCTTATCTATTGGCGATTTCGTTCCAATTCACATTCCAAGTAATATTCGGCATGCTAATTACATTGCCGGTTGCCAAATTGCATTATCTCTTATAGTTTCCGAGATATGGACTATCGATAATTTACACCTTAGGCTCTGCTTCTAACTTGGGCCCAAATTGTAAAATGGTCTTATCTATTGGCGATTTCGTTCCAATTCACTTTCCAAGTAATATTCGGCATGCAAATTACATTGCCGGTTGCCAAATTGCATTATCTCTTATAGTTTCCGAGATATGGACTATCGATAATTTACACCTCAGGCTCTGTTTCTAACTTGGGCCCAAATTGTAAAATGGTCTTATCTATTGGCGATTTCGTTCCAATTCACTCTTCACGTAATATTCGGCATGCTAATTACATTGCCGGTTGCCAAATTGCATTATCTCTTATAGTTTCCGAGATATGGATTATGGATAATTTACACCTTAGGCTCTGCTTCTAACTTGGGCCCAAATTGTAAAATGGTCTTATCTATTGGCGATTTCGTTCCAATTCACATTCCAAGTAATATTCGGCATGCTAATTACATTGCCGGTTGCCAAATTGCATTATCTCTTATAGTTTCCGAGATATGGACTATGGATAATTTACACCTTAGGCTCTGCTTCTAACTTGGGCCCAAATTGTAAAATCGTCTTATCTATTGGCGATTTCGTTCCAATTCACATTCCAAGTAATATTCGGCATGCTAATTACATTGCCGGTTGCCAAATTGCATTATCTCTAATAGTTTCCGAGATATGGACTATCGATAATTTACACCTTAGGCTCTGCTTCTAACTTGGGCCCAAATTGTAAAATGGTCTTATCTATTGCCGATTTCGTTCCAATTCACATTCCAAGTAATATTCGGCATGCTAATTACATTGCCGGTTGCCAAATTGCATTATCTCTTATAGTTTCCGAGATATGGACTATCGATAATTTACACCTTAGGCTCTACTTCTAACTTGGGCCCAAATTGTAAAATGGTCTTATCTATTGGCGATTTCATTCCAATTCACATTCCAAGTAATATTCGGCATGCTAATTACATTGCCGGTTGCCAAATTGCATTATCTCTTATAGTTTCCGAGATATGGGCTATCGATAATTTACACCTTAGGCTCTGCTTCTAACTTGGGCCCAAATTGTAAAATGGTCTTATCTATTGGCGATTTCGTTCCAATTCACATTCCAAGTAATATTCGGCATGCTAATTACATTGCCGGTTGCCAAATTGCATTATCTCTTATAGTTTCCGAGATATGGACTATCGATAATTTACACCTTAGGCTCTGCTTCTAACTTGGGCCCAAATTGTAAAATGGTCTTACCTATTGGCGATTTCGTTCCAATTCACATTCCAAGTGATATTCGGCATGCTAATTACATTGCCGGTTGCCAAATTGCATTATCTCTTATAGTTTCCGAGATATGGACTATCGATAATTTACACCTTAGGCTCTGCTTCTAACTTGGGCCCAAATTGTAAAATGGTCTTATCTATTGGCGATTGCGTTCCAATTCACATTCCAAGTAATATTCGGCATGCTAATTACATTGCCGGTTGCGAAATTGCATTATCTCTTATAGTTTCCGAGATATGGACTATCGATTATTTACATCTTTGGCTCTGCTTCTAACTTGGGCCCAAATTGTAAAATGGTCTTATCTATTGGCGATTTCGTTCCAATTCACATTCCAAGTAATATTCGGCATGCTAATTACATTGCCGGTTGCCAAATTGCATTATCTCTTATAGTTTCCGAGATATGGACTATCGATAATTTACATCTTAGGCTCTGCTTCTAACTTGGGCCCAAATTGTAAAATGGTCTTATCTATTGGCGATTTCGTTCCAATTCACATTCCAAGTAATATTCGGCATGCTAATTACATTGCCGGTTGCCAAATTGCATTATCTCTTATAGTTTCCGAGATATGGACTATCGATAATTTACACCTTAGGTTCTGCTTCTAACTTGGGCCCAAATTGTAAAATGGACTTATCTATTGGCGATTTCGTTCCAATTCACATTCCAAGTAATATTCGGCATGCTAATTACATTGCCGGTTGCCAAATTGCATTATCTCTTATAGTTTCCGAGATATGGACTATCGATAATTTACACCTTAGGCTCTGCTTCTAACTTGGGCCCAAATTGTAAAATCGTCTTATCTATTGGCGATTTCGTTCCAATTCACATTCCAAGTAATATTCGGCATGCTAATTACATTGCCGGTTGCCAAATTGCATTATCTCTTATAGTTTCCGAGATATGGACTATCGATAATTTACACCTTAGGCTCTGCTTCTAACTTGGGCCCAAATTGTAAAATGGTCTTATCTATTGGCGATTTCGTTCCAATTCACATTCCAAGTAATATTCGGCATGCTAATTACATTGCCGGTTGCCAAATTGCATTATCTCTTATAGTTTCCGAGATATGGACTATCGATAATTTACATCTTAGGCTCTGCTTCTAACTTGGGCCCAAATTGTAAAATGGTCTTATCTATTGGCGATTTCGTTCCAATTCACATTCCAAGTAATATTCGGCATGCTAATTACATTCCCGATTGCCAAATTGCATTATCTCTTATAGTTTCCGAGATATGGACTATCGATAATTTACACCTTAGGTTCTGCTTCTAACTTGGGCCCAAATTGTAAAATGGTCTTATCTATTGGCGATTTCGTTCCAATTCACATTCCAAGTAATATTCGGCATGCTAATTACATTGCCGGTTGCCAAATTGCATTATCTCTTATAGTTTCCGAGATATGGACTATCGATAATTTACACCTTAGGCTCTGCTTCTAACTTGGGCCCAAATTGTAAAATGGTCTTATCTATTGGCGATTTCGTTCCAATTCACTTTCCAAGTAATATTCGGCATGCAAATTACATTGCCGGTTGCCAAATTGCATTATCTCTTATAGTTTCCGAGATATGGACTATCGATAATTTACACCTCAGGCTCTGTTTCTAACTTGGGCCCAAATTGTAAAATGGTCTTATCTATTGGCGATTTCGTTCCAATTCACTCTTCACGTAATATTCGGCATGCTAATTACATTGCCGGTTGCCAAATTGCATTATCTCTTATAGTTTCCGAGATATGGATTATGGATAATTTACACCTTAGGCTCTGCTTCTAACTTGGGCCCAAATTGTAAAATGGTCTTATCTATTGGCGATTTCGTTCCAATTCACATTCCAAGTAATATTCGGCATGCTAATTACATTGCCGGTTGCCAAATTGCATTATCTCTTATAGTTTCCGAGATATGGACTATCGATAATTTACACCTTAGGCTCTGCTTCTAACTTGGGCCCAAATTGTAAAATGGTCTTACCTATTGGCGATTTCGTTCCAATTCACATTCCAAGTAATATTCGGCATGCTAATTACATTGCCGGTTGCCAAATTGCATTATCTCTTATAGTTTCCGAGATATGGACTATCGATAATTTACACCTTAGGATCTGCTTCTAACTTGGGCCCAAATTGTAAAATGGTCTTATCTATTGGCGATTTCGTTCCAATTCACATTCCAAGTAATATTCGGCATGCTAATTACATTGCCGGTTGCGAAATTGCATTATCTCTTATAGTTTCCGAGATATGGACTATCGATTATTTACATCTTTGGCTCTGCTTCTAACTTGGGCCCAAATTGTAAAATGGCCTTATCTATTGGCGATTTCGTTCCAATTCACATTCCAAGTAATATTCGGCATGCTAATTACATTGCCGGTTGCCAAATTGCATTATCTCTTATAGTTTCCGAGATATGGACTATCGATAATTTACATCTTAGGCTCTGCTTCTAACTTGGGCCCAAATTGTAAAATGGTCTTATCTATTGGCGATTTCGTTCCAATTCACATTCCAAGTAATATTCGGCATGCTAATTACATTGCCGGTTGCCAAATTGCATTATCTCTTATAGTTTCCGAGATATGGACTATCGATAATTTACACCTTAGGTTCTGCTTCTAACTTGGGCCCAAATTGTAAAATGGACTTATCTATTGGCGATTTCGTTCCAATTCACATTCCAAGTAATATTCGGCATGCTAATTACATTGCCGGTTGCCAAATTGCATTATCTCTTATAGTTTCCGAGATATGGACTATCGATAATTTACACCTTAGGCTCTGCTTCTAACTTGGGCCCAAATTGTAAAATCGTCTTATCTATTGGCGATTTCGTTCCAATTCACATTCCAAGTAATATTCGGCATGCTAATTACATTGCCGGTTGCCAAATTGCATTATCTCTTATAGTTTCCGAGATATGGACTATCGATAATTTACACCTTAGGCTCTGCTTCTAACTTGGGCCCAAATTGTAAAATGGTCTTATCTATTGGCGATTTCGTTCCAATTCACATTCCAAGTAATATTCGGCATGCTAATTACATTGCCGGTTGCCAAATTGAATTATCTCTTATAGTTTCCGAGATATGGACTATCGATAATTTACACCTTAGGCTCTGCTTCTAACTTGGGCCCAAATTGTAAAATGGTCTTATCTATTGGCGATTTCGTTCCAATTCACATTCCAAGTAATATTCGGCATGCTAATTACATTGCCGGTTGCCAAATTGCATTACCTCTTATAGTTTCCGAGATATGGACTATCGATAATTTACATCTTAGGCTCTGCTTCTAACTTGGGCCCAAATTGTAAAATGGTCTTATCTATTGGCGATTTCGTTCCAATTCACATTCCAAGTAATATTCGGCATGCTAATTACATTCCCGGTTGCCAAATTGCATTATCTCTTATAGTTTCCGAGATATGGACTATCGATAATTTACACCTTAGGTTCTGCTTCTAACTTGGGCCCAAATTGTAAAATGGTCTTATCTATTGGCGATTTCGTTCCAATTCACATTCCAAGTAATATTCGGCATGCTAATTACATTGCCGGTTGCCAAATGTCATTATCTCTTATAGTTTCCGAGATATGGACTATCGATAATTTACACCTTAGGCTCTGCTTCTAACTTGGGCCCAAATTGTAAAATGGTCTTATCTATTGGCGATTTCGTTCCAATTCACTTTCCAAGTAATATTCGGCATGCAAATTACATTGCCGGTTGCCAAATTGCATTATCTCTTATAGTTTCCGAGATATGGACTATCGATAATTTACACCTCAGGCTCTGTTTCTAACTTGGGCCCAAATTGTAAAATGGTCTTATCTATTGGCGATTTCGTTCCAATTCACTCTTCACGTAATATTCGGCATGCTAATTACATTGCCGGTTGCCAAATTGCATTATCTCTTATAGTTTCCGAGATATGGACTATGGATAATTTACACCTTAGGCTCTGCTTCTAACTTGGGCCCAAATTGTAAAATGGTCTTATCTATTGCCGATTTCGTTCCAATTCACATTCCAAGTAATATTCGGCATGCTAATTACATTGCCGGTTGCCAAATTGCATTATCTCTTATAGTTTCCGAGATATGGACTATCGATAATTTACACCTTAGGCTCTACTTCTAACTTGGGCCCAAATTGTAAAATGGTCTTATCTATTGGCGATTTCAATCCAATTCACATTCCAAGTAATATTCGGCATGCTAATTACATTGCCGGTTGCCAAATTGCATTATCTCTTATAGTTTCCGAGATATGGGCTATCGATAATTTACACCTTAGGCTCTGCTTCTAACTTGGGCCCAAATTGTAAAATGGTCTTATCTATTGGCGATTTCGTTCCAATTCACATTCCAAGTAATATTCGGCATGCTAATTACATTGCCGGTTGCCAAATTGCATTATCTCTTGTAGTTTCCGAGATATGGACTATCGATAATTTACACCTTAGGCTCTGCTTCTAACTTGGGCCCAAATTGTAAAATCGCCTTATCTATTGGCGATTTCGTTCCAATTCACATTCCAAGTAATATTCGGCATGCTAATTACATTGCCGGTTGCCAAATTGCATTATCTCTTATAGTTTCCGAGATATGGACTATCGATAATTTACACCTTAGGCTCTGCTTCTAACTTGGGCCCAAATTGTAAAATGGTCTTACCTATTGGCGATTTCGTTCCAATTCACATTCCAAGTAATATTCGGCATGCTAATAACATTGCCGGTTGCCAAATTGCATTATCTCTTATAGTTTCCGAGATATGGACTATCGATAATTTACACCTTAGGCTCTGCTTCTAACTTGGGCCCAAATTGTAAAATGGTCTTATCTATTGGCGATTGCGTTCCAATTCACATTCCAAGTAATATTCGGCATGCTAATTACATTGCCGGTTGCGAAATTGCATTATCTCTTATAGTTTCCGAGATATGGACTATCGATAATTTACATCTTAGGCTCTGCTTCTAACTTGGGCCCAAATTGTAAAATGGTCTTATCTATTGGCGATTTCGTTCCAATTCACATTCCAAGTAATATTCGGCATGCTAATTACATTCCCGATTGCCAAATTGCATTATCTCTTATAGTTTCCGAGATATGGACTATCGATAATTTACACCTTAGGTTCTGCTTCTAACTTGGGCCCAAATTGTAAAATGGTCTTATCTATTGGCGATTTCGTTCCAATTCACATTCCAAGTAATATTCGGCATGCTAATTACATTGCCGGTTGCCAAATTGCATTATCTCTTATAGTTTCCGAGATATGGACTATCGATAATTTACACCTTAGGCTCTGCTTCTAACTTGGGCCCAAATTGTAAAATGGTCTTATCTATTGGCGATTTCGTTCCAATTCACTTTCCAAGTAATATTCGGCATGCAAATTACATTGCCGGTTGCCAAATTGCATTATCTCTTATAGTTTCCGAGATATGGACTATCGATAATTTACACCTCAGGCTCTGTTTCTAACTTGGGCCCAAATTGTAAAATGGTCTTATCTATTGGCGATTTCGTTCCAAATCACTCTTCACGTAATATTCGGCATGCTAATTACATTGCCGGTTGCCAAATTGCATTATCTCTTATAGTTTCCGAGATATGGATTATGGATAATTTACACCTTAGGCTCTGCTTCTAACTTGGGCCCAAATTGTAAAATGGTCTTATCTATTGGCGATTTCGTTCCAATTCACATTCCAAGTAATATTCGGCATGCTAATTACATTGCCGGTTGCCAAATTGCATTATCTCTTATAGTTTCCGAGATATGGACTATCGATAATTTACACCTTAGGCTCTGCTTCTAACTTGGGCCCAAATTGTAAAATGGTCTTACCTATTGGCGATTTCGTTCCAATTCACATTCCAAGTAATATTCGGCATGCTAATTACATTGCCGGTTGCCAAATTGCATTATCTCTTATAGTTTCCGAGATATGGACTATCGATAATTTACACCTTAGGCTCTGCTTCTAACTTGGGCCCAAATTGTAAAATGGTCTTATCTATTGGCGATTTCGTTCCAATTCACATTCCAAGTAATATTCGGCATGCTAATTACATTGCCGGTTGCGAAATTGCATTATCTCTTATAGTTTCCGAGATATGGACTATCGATTATTTACATCTTTGGCTCTGCTTCTAACTTGGGCCCAAATTGTAAAATGGTCTTATCTATTGGCGATTTCGTTCCAATTCACATTCCAAGTAATATTCGGCATGCTAATTACATTGCCGGTTGCCAAATTGCATTATCTCTTATAGTTTCCGAGATATGGACTATCGATAATTTACATCTTAGGCTCTGCTTCTAACTTGGGCCCAAATTGTAAAATGGTCTTATCTATTGGCGATTTCGTTCCAATTCACATTCCAAGTAATATTCGGCATGCTAATTACATTGCCGGTTGCCAAATTGCATTATCTCTTATAGTTTCCGAGATATGGACTATCGATAATTTACACCTTAGGTTCGCCCAAATTGTAAAATGGACTTATCTATTGGCGATTTCGTTCCAATTCACATTCCAAGTAATATTCGGCATGCTAATTACATTGCCGGTTGCCAAATTGCATTATCTCTTATAGTTTCCGAGATATGGACTATCGATAATTTACACCTTAGGCTCTGCTTCTAACTTGGGCCCAAATTGTAAAATCGTCTTATCTATTGGCGATTTCGTTCCAATTCACATTCCAAGTAATATTCGGCATGCTAATTACATTGCCGGTTGCCAAATTGCATTATCTCTTATAGTTTCCGAGATATGGACTATCGATAATTTACACCTTAGGCTCTGCTTCTAACTTGGGCCCAAATTGTAAAATGGTCTTATCTATTGGCGATTTCGTTCCAATTCACATTCCAAGTAATATTCGGCATGCTAATTACATTGCCGGTTGCCAAATTGCATTATCTCTTATAGTTTCCGAGATATGGACTATCGATAATTTACATCTTAGGCTCTGCTTCTAACTTGGGCCCAAATTGTAAAATGGTCTTATCTATTGGCGATTTCGTTCCAATTCACATTCCAAGTAATATTCGGCATGCTAATTACATTCCCGGTTGCCAAATTGCATTATCTCTTATAGTTTCCGAGATATGGACTATCGATAATTTACACCTTAGGTTCTGCTTCTAACTTGGGCCCAAATTGTAAAATGGTCTTATCTATTGGCGATTTCGTTCCAATTCACATTCCAAGTAATATTCGGCATGCTAATTACATTGCCGGTTGCCAAATTTCATTATCTCTTATAGTTTCCGAGATATGGACTATCGATAATTTACACCTTAGGCTCTGCTTCTAACTTGGGCCCAAATTGTAAAATGGTCTTATCTATTGGCGATTTCGTTCCAATTCACTTTCCAAGTAATATTCGGCATGCAAATTACATTGCCGGTTGCCAAATTGCATTATCTCTTATAGTTTCCGAGATATGGACTATCGATAATTTACACCTCAGGCTCTGTTTCTAACTTGGGCCCAAATTGTAAAATGGTCTTATCTATTGGCGATTTCGTTCCAATTCACTCTTCACGTAATATTCGGCATGCTAATTACATTGCCGGTTGCCAAATTGCATTATCTCTTATAGTTTCCGAGATATGGACTATCGATAATTTACACCTTAGGCTCTGCTTCTAACTTGGGCCCAAATTGTAAAATGGTCTTATCTATTGGCGATTTCGTTCCAATTCACATTCCAAGTAATATTCGGCATGCTAATTACATTGCCGGTTGCCAAATTGCATTATCTCTTATAGTTTCCGAGATATGGACTATCGATAATTTACACCTTAGGCTCTGCTTCTAACTTGGGCCCAAATTGTAAAATCGTCTTATCTATTGGCGATTTCGTTCCAATTCACATTCCAAGTAATATTCGGCATGCTAATTACATTGCCGGTTGCCAAATTGCATTATCTCTAATAGTTTCCGAGATATGGACTATCGGTAATTTACACCTTAGGCTCTGCTTCTAACTTGGGCCCAAATTGTAAAATGGTTTTATCTATTGGCGATTTCGTTCCAATTCACATTCCAAGTAATATCCGGCATGCTAATTACATTGCCGGTTGCCAAATTGAATTATCTCTTATAGTTTCCGAGATATGGACTATCGATAATTTACACCTTAGGCTCTGCTTCTAACTTGGGCCCAAATTGTAAAATGGTCTTACCTATTGGCGATTTCGTTCCAATTCACATTCCAAGTAATATTCGGCATGCTAATTACTTTGCCGGTTGCCAAATTGCATTATCTCTTATAGTTTCCGAGGTCTTATCTATTGGCGATTTCGTTCCAATTCACATTCCAAGTAGTATTCGGCATGCTAATTACATTGCCGGTTGCCAAATTGCATTATCTCTTATAGTTTCCGAGATATGGACTATCGATAATTTACACCTTAGGCTCTGCTTCTAACTTGGGCCCAAATTGTAAAATGGTCTTACCTATTGGCGATTTCGTTCCAATTCACATTCCAAGTAATATTCGGCATGCTAATTACTTTGCCGGTTGCCAAATTGCATTATCTCTTATAGTTTCCGAGATATGGACTATCGATAATTTACACCTTAGGCTCTGCTTCTAACTTGGGCCCAAATTGTAAAATGGTCTTATCTATTGGCGATTTCGTTCCAATTCACATTCCAAGTAATATTCGGCATGCTAATTACATTGCCGGTTGCCAAATTGCATTATCTCTTATAGTTTCCGAGATATGGACTATCGATTATTTACATCTTAGGCTCTGCTTCTAACTTGGGCCCAAATTGTAAAATGGTCTTATCTATTGGCGATTTCGTTCCAATTCACATTCCAAGTAATATTCGGCATGCTAATTACATTGCCGGTTGCCAAATTGCATTATCTCTTATAGTTTCCGAGATATGGACTATCGATAATTTACACCTTAGGCTCTGCTTCTAACTTGGGCCCAAATTGTAAAATGGTCTTATCTATTGCCGATTTCGTTCCAATTCACATTCCAAGTAATATTCGGCATGCTAATTACATTGCCGGTTGCCAAATTGCATTATCTCTTATAGTTTCCGAGATATGGACTATCGATAATTTACACCTTAGGCTCTGCTTCTAACTTGGGCCCAAATTGTAAAATGGTCTTACCTATTGGCGATTTCGTTCCAATTCACATTCCAAGTAATATTCGGCATGCTAATTACTTTGCCGGTTGCCAAATTGCATTATCTCTTATAGTTTCCGAGGTCTTATCTATTGGCGATTTCGTTCCAATTCACATTCCAAGTAGTATTCGGCATGCTAATTACATTGCCGGTTGCCAAATTGCATTATCTCTTATAGTTTCCGAGATATGGACTATCGATAATTTACACCTTAGGCTCTGCTTCTAACTTGGGCCCAAATTGTAAAATGGTCTTACCTATTGGCGATTTCGTTCCAATTCACATTCCAAGTAATATTCGGCATGCTAATTACTTTGCCGGTTGCCAAATTGCATTATCTCTTATAGTTTCCGAGATATGGACTATCGATAATTTACACCTTAGGCTCTGCTTCTAACTTGGGCCCAAATTGTAAAATGGTCTTATCTATTGGCGATTTCGTTCCAATTCACATTCCAAGTAATATTCGGCATGCTAATTACATTGCCGGTTGCCAAATTGCATTATCTCTTATAGTTTCCGAGATATGGACTATCGATTATTTACATCTTAGGCTCTGCTTCTAACTTGGGCCCAAATTGTAAAATGGTCTTATCTATTGGCGATTTCGTTCCAATTCACATTCCAAGTAATATTCGGCATGCTAATTACATTGCCGGTTGCCAAATTGCATTATCTCTTATAGTTTCCGAGATATGGACTATCGATAATTTACACCTTAGGCTCTGCTTCTAACTTGGGCCCAAATTGTAAAATGGTCTTATCTATTGCCGATTTCGTTCCAATTCACATTCCAAGTAATATTCGGCATGCTAATTACATTGCCGGTTGCCAAATTGCATTATCTCTTATAGTTTCCGAGATATGGACTATCGATAATTTACACCTTAGGCTCTGCTTCTAACTTGGGCCCAAATTGTAAAATGGTCTTATCTATTGGCGATTTCATTCCAATTCACATTCCAAGTAATATTCGGCATGCTAATTACATTGCCGGTTGCCAAATTGCATTATCTCTTATAGTTTCCGAGATATGGACTATCGATAATTTACACCTTAGGCTCTGCTTCTAACTTGGGCCCAAATTGTAAAATGGTCTTATCTATTGGCGATTTCGTTCCAATTCACATTCCAAGTAATATTCGGCATGCTAATTCCATTGCCGGTTGCCAAATTGCATTATCTCTTATAGTTTCCTAGATATGGACTATCGATAATTTACACCTTAGGCTCTGCTTCCAACTTGGGCCCAAATTGTAAAATGGTCTTATCTATTGGCGATTTCGTTCCAATTCACATTCCAAGTAATATTCGGCATGCTAATTACATTGCCGGTTGCCAAATTGCATTATCTCTTATAGTTTCCGAGATATGGACTATCGATAATTTACACCTTAGGCTCTGCTTCTAACTTGGGCCCAAATTGTAAAATGGTCTTATCTATTGGCGATTTCGTCCCAATTCACATTCCAAGTAATATTCGGCATGCTAATTACATTGCCGGTTGCGAAATTGCATTATCTCTTATAGTTTCCGAGATATGGACTATCGATAATTTACACCTTAGGCTCTGCTTCTAACTTGGGCCCAAATTGTAAAATGGTCTTACCTATTGGCGATTTCGTTCCAATTCACATTCCATGTAATATTCGGCATGCTAATTACATTGCCGGTTGCGAAATTGCATTATCTCTTTTAGTTTCCGAGATATGGACTATCGATAATTTACACCTTAGGCTCTGCTTCTAACTTGGGCCCAAATTGTAAAATGGTCTTATCTATTGGCGATTTCGTTCCAATTCACATTCCAAGTAATATTCGGCATGCTAATTACATTGCCGGTTGCCAAATTGCATTATCTCTTATAGTTTCCGAGATATGGACTATCGATAATTTACACCTTAGGCTCTGCTTCTAACTTGGGCCCAAATTGTAAAATGGTCTTATCTATTGGCGATTTCGTTCCAATTGACATTCCAAGTAATACTCGGCATGCTAATTACATTGCCGGTTGCCAAATTGCATTATCTCTTATAGTTTCTGAGATATGGACTATCGATTATTTACATCTTAGGCTCTGCTTCTAACTTGGGCCCAAATTGTAAAATGGTCTTATCTATTGGCGATTTCGTTCCAATTCACATTCCAAGTAATATTCGGCATGCTAATTACATTGCCGGTTGCCAAATTGCATTATCTCTTATAGTTTCCGAGATATGAACTATCGATAATTTACACCTTAGGCTCTGCTTCTAACTTGGGCCCAAATTGTAAAATGGTCTTATCTATTGGCGATTTCGTTGCAATTCACATTCCAAGTAATATTCGGCATGCTAATTACATTGCCGGTTGCCAAATTGCATTATCTCTTATAGTTTCCAAGATATGGACTATCGATAATTTACACCTCAGGCTCTGCTTCTAACTTGGGCCCAAATTGTAAAATGGTCTTATCTATTGGCGATTTCGTTCCAATTCACATTCCAAGTAGTATTCGGCATGCTAATTACATTGCCGGTTGCCAAATTGCATTATCTCTTATAGTTTCCGAGATATGGACTATCGATAATTTACACCTTAGGCTCTGCTTCTAACTTGGGCCCAAATTGTAAAATGGTCTTATCTATTGGCGATTTCGTTCCAATTCACATTCCAAGTAATATTCGGCATGCTAATTACATTGCCGGTTGCCAAATTGCATTATCTCTTATAGTTTCCAAGATATGGACTATCGATAATTTACACCTCAGGCTCTGCTTCTAACTTGGGCCCAAATTGTAAAATGGTCTTATCTATTGGCGATTTCGTTCCAATTCACATTCCAAGTAGTATTCGGCATGCTAATTACATTGCCGGTTGCCAAATTGCATTATCTCTTATAGTTTCCGAGATATGGACTATCGATAATTTACACCTTAGGCTCTGCTTCTAACTTGGGCCCAAATTGTAAAATGGTCTTATCTATTGGCGATTTCGTTCCAATTCACATTCCAAGTAATATTCGGCATGCTAATTACATTGCCGGTTGCCAAATTGCATTATCTCTTATAGTTTCCGAGATATGGACTATCGATAATTTACACCTTAGGCTCTGCTTCTAACTTGGGCCCAAATTGTAAAATGGTCTTATCTATTGCCGATTTCGTTCCAATTCACATTCCAAGTAATATTCGGCATGCTAATTACATTGCCGGTTGCCAAATTGCATTATCTCTTATAGTTTCCGAGATATGGACCATCGATAATTTACACCTTAGGCTCTGCTTCTAACTTGGGCCCAAATTGTAAAATGGTCTTATCTATTGGCGATTTCGTTCCAATACACATTCCAAGTAATATTCGGCATGCTAATTACATTGCCGGTTGCCAAATTGCATTATCTCTTATAGTTTCCGAGATATGGACTATCGATAATTTACACCTTAGGCTCTGCTTCTAACTTGGGCCCAAATTGTAAAATGGTCTTATCTATTGCCGATTTCGTTCCAATTCACATTCCAAGTAATATTCGGCATGCTAATTACATTGCTGGTTGCCAAATTGCATTATCTCATATAGTTTCCGAGATATGGACTATCGATAATTTACACCTTAGGCTCTGCTTCTAACTTGGGCCCAAATTGTAAAATGGTCTTATCTATAGGCGATTTCATTCCAATTCACATTCCAAGTAATATTCGGCATGCTAATTACATTGCCGGTTGCCAAATTGCATTATCTCTTATAGTTTCCGAGATATGGACTATCGATAATTTACACCTTAGGCTCTGCTTCTAACTTGGGCCCAAATTGTAAAATGGTCTTATCTATTGGCGATTTCGTTCCAATTCACATTCCAAGTAATATTCGGCATGCTAATTACATTGCCGGTTGCCAAATTGCATTATCTCTTATAGTTTCCAAGATATGGACTATCGATAATTTACACCTCAGGCTCTGCTTCTAACTTGGGCCCAAATTGTAAAATGGTCTTATCTATTGGCGATTTCGTTCCAATTCACATTCCAAGTAGTATTCGGCATGCTAATTACATTGCCGGTTGCCAAATTGCATTATCTCTTATAGTTTCCGAGATATGGACTATCGATAATTTACACCTTAGGCTCTGCTTCTAACTTGGGCCCAAATTGTAAAATGGTCTTATCTATTGGCGATTTCGTTCCAATTCACATTCCAAGTAATATCCGGCATGCTAATTACATTGCCGGTTGCCAAATTGAATTATCTCTTATAGTTTCCGAGATATGGACAATCGATAATTTACACCTTAGGCTCTGCTTCTAACTTGGGCCCAAATTGTAAAATGGTCTTACCTATTGGCGATTTCGTTCCAATTCACACTCCAAGTAATATTCGGCATGCTAATTATATTGCCGGTTGCGAAATTGCATTATCTCTTATAGTTTCCGAGATATGGACTATCAATAATTTACACCTTAGGCTCTGCTTCTAACTTGGGCCCAAATTGTAAAATGGTCTTACCTATTGGCGATTTCGTTCCAATTCACACTCCAAGTAATATTCGGCATGCTAATTATATTGCCGGTTGCGAAATTGCATTATCTCTTATAGTTTCCGAGATATGGACTATCAATAATTTACACCTTAGGCTCTGCTTCTAACTTGGGCCCAAATTGTAAAATGGTCTTATCTATTGGCGATTTCGTTCCAATTGACATTCCAAGTAATACTCGGCATGCTAATTACATTGCCGGTTGCCAAATTGCATTATCTCTTATAGTTTCTGAGATATGGACTATCGATTATTTACATCTTAGGCTCTGCTTCTAACTTGGGCCCAAATTGTAAAATGGTCTTATCTATTGGCGATTTCGTTCCAATTCACATTCCAAGTAATATTCGGCATGCCAATTACATTGCCGGTTGCCAAATTGCATTATCTCTTATAGTTTCCGAGATATGAACTATCGATAATTTACACCTTAGGCTCTGCTTCCAACTTGGGCCCAAATTGTAAAATCGTCTTATCTATTGGCGATTTCGTTCCAATTCACATTCCAAGTAATATTCGGCATGCTAATTACATTGCCGGTTGCCAAATTGCATTATCTCTAATAGTTTCCGAGATATGGACTATCGGTAATTTACACCTTAGGCTCTGCTTCTAACTTGGGCCCAAATTGTAAAATGGTTTTATCTATTGGCGATTTCGTTCCAATTCACATTCCAAGTAATATCCGGCATGCTAATTACATTGCCGGTTGCCAAATTGAATTATCTCTTATAGTTTCCGAGATATGGACTATCGATAATTTACACCTTAGGCTCTGCTTCTAACTTGGGCCCAAATTGTAAAATGGTCTTACCTATTGGCGATTTCGTTCCAATTCACATTCCAAGTAATATTCGGCATGCTAATTACTTTGCCGGTTGCCAAATTGCATTATCTCTTATATTTTCCGAGGTCTTATCTATTGGCGATTTCGTTCCAATTCACATTCCAAGTAGTATTCGGCATGCTAATTACATTGCCGGTTGCCAAATTGCATTATCTCTTATAGTTTCCGAGATATGGACTATCGATAATTTACACCTTAGGCTCTGCTTCTAACTTGGGCCCAAATTGTAAAATGGTCTTACCTATTGGCGATTTCGTTCCAATTCACATTCCAAGTAATATTCGGCATGCTAATTACTTTGCCGGTTGCCAAATTGCATTATCTCTTATAGTTTCCGAGATATGGACTATCGATAATTTACACCTTAGGCTCTGCTTCTAACTTGGGCCCAAATTGTAAAATGGTCTTATCTATTGGCGATTTCGTTCCAATTCACATTCCAAGTAATATTCGGCATGCTAATTACATTGCCGGTTGCCAAATTGCATTATCTCTTATAGTTTCCGAGATATGGACTATCGATTATTTACATCTTAGGCTCTGCTTCTAACTTGGGCCCAAATTGTAAAATGGTCTTATCTATTGGCGATTTCGTTCCAATTCACATTCCAAGTAATATTCGGCATGCTAATTACATTGCCGGTTGCCAAATTGCATTATCTCTTATAGTTTCCGAGATATGGACTATCGATAATTTACACCTTAGGCTCTGCTTCTAACTTGGGCCCAAATTGTAAAATGGTCTTATCTATTGCCGATTTCGTTCCAATTCACATTCCAAGTAATATTCGGCATGCTAATTACATTGCCGGTTGCCAAATTGCATTATCTCTTATAGTTTCCGAGATATGGACTATCGATAATTTACACCTTAGGCTCTGCTTCTAACTTGGGCCCAAATTGTAAAATGGTCTTATCTATTGGCGATTTCATTCCAATTCACATTCCAAGTAATATTCGGCATGCTAATTACATTGCCGGTTGCCAAATTGCATTATCTCTTATAGTTTCCGAGATATGGACTATCGATAATTTACACCTTAGGCTCTGCTTCTAACTTGGGCCCAAATTGTAAAATGGTCTTATCTATTAGCGATTTCGTTCCAATTCACATTCCAAGTAATATTCGGCATGCTAATTCCATTGCCGGTTGCCAAATTGCATTATCTCTTATAGTTTCCTAGATATGGACTATCGATAATTTACACCTTAGGCTCTGCTTCTAACTTGGGCCCAAATTGTAAAATGGTCTTATCTATTGGCGATTTCGTTCCAATTCACATTCCAAGTAATATTCGGCATGCTAATTACATTTCCGGTTGCCAAATTGCATTATCTCTTATAGTTTCCGAGATATGGACTATCGATAATTTACACCTTAGGCTCTGCTTCTAACTTGGGCCCAAATTGTAAAATGGTCTTATCTATTGGCGATTTCGTTCCAATTCACATTCCAAGTAATATTCGGCATGCTAATTACATTGCCGGTTGCGAAATTGCATTATCTCTTATAGTTTCCGAGATATGGACTATCGATAATTTACACCTTAGGCTCTGCTTCTAACTTGGGCCCAAATTGTAAAATGGTCTTACCTATTGGCGATTTCGTTCCAATTCACATTCCATGTAATATTCGGCATGCTAATTACATTGCCGGTTGCGAAATTGCATTATCTCTTTTAGTTTCCGAGATATGGACTATCGATAATTTACACCTTAGGCTCTGCTTCTAACTTGGGCCCAAATTGTAAAATGGTCTTATCTATTGGCGATTTCGTTCCAATTCACATTCCAAGTAATATTCGGCATGCTAATTACATTGCCGGTTGCCAAATTGCATTATCTCTTATAGTTTCCGAGATATGGACTATCGATAATTTACACCTTAGGCTCTGCTTCTAACTTGGGCCCAAATTGTAAAATGGTCTTATCTATTGGCGATTTCGTTCCAATTGACATTCCAAGTAATACTCGGCATGCTAATTACATTGCCGGTTGCCAAATTGCATTATCTCTTATAGTTTCTGAGATATGGACTATCGATTATTTACATCTTAGGCTCTGCTTCTAACTTGGGCCCAAATTGTAAAATGGTCTTATCTATTGGCGATTTCGTTCCAATTCACATTCCAAGTAATATTCGGCATGCTAATTACATTGCCGGTTGCCAAATTGCATTATCTCTTATAGTTTCCGAGATATGAACTATCGATAATTTACACCTCAGGCTCTGCTTCTAACTTGGGCCCAAATTGTAAAATGGTCTTATCTATTGGCGATTTCGTTCCAATTCACATTCCAAGTAGTATTCGGCATGCTAATTACATTGCCGGTTGCCAAATTGCATTATCTCTTATAGTTTCCGAGATATGGACTATCGATAATTTACACCTTAGGCTCTGCTTCTAACTTGGGCCCAAATTGTAAAATGGTCTTATCTATTGGCGATTTCGTTCCAATTCACATTCCAAGTAATATTCGGCATGCTAATTACATTGCCGGTTGCCAAATTGCATTATCTCTTATAGTTTCCGAGATATGGACTATCGATAATTTACACCTTAGGCTCTGCTTCTAACTTGGGCCCAAATTGTAAAATGGTCTTATCTATTGCCGATTTCGTTCCAATTCACATTCCAAGTAATATTCGGCATGCTAATTACATTGCCGGTTGCCAAATTGCATTATCTCTTATAGTTTCCGAGATATGGACTATCGATAATTTACACCTTAGGCTCTGCTTCTAACTTGGGCCCAAATTGTAAAATGGTCTTATCTATTGGCGATTTCATTCCAATTCACATTCCAAGTAATATTCGGCATGCTAATTACATTGCCGGTTGCCAAATTGCATTATCTCTTATAGTTTCCGAGATATGGACTATCGATAATTTACACCTTAGGCTCTGCTTCTAACTTGGGCCCAAATTGTAAAATGGTCTTATCTATTGGCGATTTCGTTCCAATTCACATTCCAAGTAATATTCGGCATGCTAATTCCATTGCCGGTTGCCAAATTGCATTATCTCTTATAGTTTCCTAGATATGGACTATCGATAATTTACACCTTAGGCTCTGCTTCTAACTTGGGCCCAAATTGTAAAATGGTCTTATCTATTGGCGATTTCGTTCCAATTCACATTCCAAGTAATATTCGGCATGCTAATTACATTTCCGGTTGCCAAATTGCATTATCTCTTATAGTTTCCGAGATATGGACTATCGATAATTTACACCTTAGGCTCTGCTTCTAACTTGGGCCCAAATTGTAAAATGGTCTTATCTATTGGCGATTTCGTTCCAATTCACATTCCAAGTAATATTCGGCATGCTAATTACATTGCCGGTTGCGAAATTGCATTATCTCTTATAGTTTCCGAGATATGGACTATCGATAATTTACACCTTAGGCTTTGCTTCTAACTTGGGCCCAAATTGTAAAATGGTCTTACCTATTGGCGATTTCGTTCCAATTCACATTCCATGTAATATTCGGCATGCTAATTACATTGCCGGTTGCGAAATTGCATTATCTCTTTTAGTTTCCGAGATATGGACTATCGATAATTTACACCTTAGGCTCTGCTTCTAACTTGGGCCCAAATTGTAAAATGGTCTTATCTATTGGCGATTTCGTCCCAATTCACATTCCAAGTAATATTCGGCATGCTAATTACATTGCCGGTTGCGAAATTGCATTATCTCTTATAGTTTCCGAGATATGGACTATCGATAATTTACACCTTAGGCTCTGCTTCTAACTTGGGCCCAAATTGTAAAATGGTCTTATCTATTGGCGATTTCGTCCCAATTCACATTCCAAGTAATATTCGGCATGCTAATTACATTGCCGGTTGCGAAATTGCATTATCTCTTTTAGTTTCCGAGATATGGACTATCGATAATTTACACCTTAGGCTCTGCTTCTAACTTGGGCCCAAATTGTAAAATGGTCTTACCTATTGGCGATTTCGTTCCAATTCACATTCCATGTAATATTCGGCATGCTAATTACATTGCCGGTTGCCAAATTGCATTATCTCTTATAGTTTCCAAGATATGGACTATCGATAATTTACACCTTAGGCTCTGCTTCTAACTTGGGCCCAAATTGTAAAATGGTCTTATCTATTGGCGATTTCGTTCCAATTCACATTCCAAGTAATATTCGGCATGCTAATTACATTGCCGGTTGCCAAATTGCATTATCTCTTATAGTTTCCGAGATATGGACTATCGATAATTTACACCTTAGGCTCTGCTTCTAACTTGGGCCCAAATTGTAAAATGGTCTTATCTATTGGCGATTTCGTTCCAATTGACATTCCAAGTAATACTCGGCATGCTAATTACATTGCCGGTTGCCAAATTGCATTATCTCTTATAGTTTCTGAGATATGGACTATCGATTATTTACATCTTAGGCTCTGCTTCTAACTTGGGCCCAAATTGTAAAATGGTCTTATCTATTGGCGATTTCGTTCCAATTCACATTCCAAGTAATATTCGGCATGCTAATTACATTGCCGGTTGCCAAATTGCATTATCTCTTATAGTTTCCGAGATATGAACTATCGATAATTTACACCTTAGGCTCTGCTTCTAACTTGGGCCCAAATTGTAAAATGGTCTTATCTATTGGCGATTTCGTTGCAATTCACATTCCAAGTAATATTCGGCATGCTAATTACATTGCCGGTTGCCAAATTGCATTATCTCTTATAGTTTCCAAGATATGGACTATCGATAATTTACACCTCAGGCTCTGCTTCTAACTTGGGCCCAAATTGTAAAATGGTCTTATCTATTGGCGATTTCGTTCCAATTCACATTCCAAGTAGTATTCGGCATGCTAATTACATTGCCGGTTGCCAAATTGCATTATCTCTTATAGTTTCCGAGATATGGACTATCGATAATTTACACCTTAGGCTCTGCTTCTAACTTGGGCCCAAATTGTAAAATGGTCTTATCTATTGGCGATTTCGTTCCAATTCACATTCCAAGTAATATTCGGCATGCTAATTACATTGCCGGTTGCCAAATTGCATTATCTCTTATAGTTTCCGAGATATGGACTATCGATAATTTACACCTTAGGCTCTGCTTCTAACTTGGGCCCAAATTGTAAAATGGTCCTATCTATTGCCGATTTCGTTCCAATTCACATTCCAAGTAATATTCGGCATGCTAATTACATTGCCGGTTGCCAAATTGCATTATCTCTTATAGTTTCCGAGATATGGACCATCGATAATTTACACCTTAGGCTCTGCTTCTAACTTGGGCCCAAATTGTAAAATGGTCTTATCTATTGGCGATTTCGTTCCAATACACATTCCAAGTAATATTCGGCATGCTAATTACATTGCCGGTTGCCAAATTGCATTATCTCTTATAGTTTCCGAGATATGGACTATCGATAATTTACACCTTAGGCTCTGCTTCTAACTTGGGCCCAAATTGTAAAATGGTCTTATCTATTGCCGATTTCGTTCCAATTCACATTCCAAGTAATATTCGGCATGCTAATTACATTGCCGGTTGCCAAATTGCATTATCTCTTATAGTTTCCGAGATATGGACTATCGATAATTTACACCTTAGGCTCTGCTTCTAACTTGGGCCCAAATTGTAAAATGGTCTTATCTATAGGCGATTTCATTCCAATTCACATTCCAAGTAATATTCGGCATGCTAATTACATTGCCGGTTGCCAAATTGCATTATCTCTTATAGTTTCCGAGATATGGACTATCGATAATTTACACCTTAGGCTCTGCTTCTAACTTGGGCCCAAATTGTAAAATGGTCTTATCTATTGGCGATTTCGTTCCAATTCACAATCCAAGTAATATTCGGGATGCTAATTACATTGCCGGTTGCCAAATTGCATTATCTCTTATAGTTTCCGAGATATGGACTATCGATAATTTACACCTTAGGCTCTGCTTCTAACTTGGCCCAAATTGTAAAATCGTCTTATCTATTGGCGATTTCGTTCCAATTCACATTCCAAGTAATATTCGGCATGCTAATTACATTGCCGGTTGCCAAATTGCATTATCTCTTATAGTTTCCGAGATATGGACTATCGATAATTTACACCTTAGGCTCTGCTTCTAACTTGGGCCCAAATTGTAAAATGGTCTTATCTATTGGCGATTTCGTTCCAACTCACATTCCAAGTAATATCCGACATGCTAATTACATTGCCGGTTGCCAAATTGAATTATCTCTTATAGTTTCCGAGATATGGACAATCGATAATTTACACCTTAGGCTCTGCTTCTAACTTGGGCCCAAATTGTAAAATGGTCTTACCTATTGGCGATTTCGTTCCAATTCACACTCCAAGTAATATTCGGCATGCTAATTATATTGCCGGTTGCGAAATTGCATTATCTCTTATAGTTTCCGAGATATGGACTATCAATAATTTACACCTTAGGCTCTGCTTCTAACTTGGGCCCAAATTGTAAAATGGTCTTATCTATTGGCGATTTCGTTCCAATTGACATTCCAAGTAATACTCGGCATGCTAATTACATTGCCGGTTGCCAAATTGCATTATCTCTTATAGTTTCTGAGATATGGACTATCGATTATTTACATCTTAGGCTCTGCTTCTAACTTGGGCCCAAATTGTAAAATGGTCTTATCTATTGGCGATTTCGTTCCAATTCACATTCCAAGTAATATTCGGCATGCCAATTACATTGCCGGTTGCCAAATTGCATTATCTCTGATAGTTTCCGAGATATGAACTATCGATAATTTACACCTTAGGCTCTGCTTCTAACTTGGGCCCAAATTGTAAAATGGTCTTATCTATTGGCGATTTCGTTCCAATTCACATTCCAAGTAATATTCGGCATGCCAATTACATTGCCGGTTGCCAAATTGCATTATCTCTGATAGTTTCCGAGATATGAACTATCGATAATTTACACCTTAGGCTCTGCTTCTAACTTGGGCCCAAATTGTAAAATGGTCTTATCTATTGGCGATTTCGTTGCAATTCACATTCCAAGTAATATTCGGCATGCTAATTACATTGCCGGTTGCCAAATTGCATTATCTCTTATAGTTTCCAAGATATGGACTATCGATAATTTACACCTCAGGCTCTGCTTCTAACTTGGGCCCAAATTGTAAAATGGTCTTATCTATTGGCGATTTCGTTCCAATTCACATTCCAAGTAGTATTCGGCATGCTAATTACATTGCCGGTTGCCAAATTGCATTATCTCTTATAGTTTCCGACATATGGACTATCGATAATTTACACCTTAGGCTCTGCTTCTAACTTGGGCCCAAATTGTAAAATGGTCTTATCTATTGCCGATTTCGTTCCAATTCACATTCCAAGTAATATTCGGCATGCTAATTACATTGCCGGTTGCCAAATTGCATTATCTCTTATAGTTTCCAAGATATGGACTATCGATAATTTGCACCTTAGGCTCTGCTTCTAACTTGGGCCCAAATTGTAAAATGGTCTTATCTATTGGCGATTTCGTTCCAATTCACATTCCAAGTAATATTCGGCATGCTAATTACATTGCCGGTTGCCAAATTGCATTATCTCTTATAGTTTCCGACATATGGACTATCGATAATTTACACCTTAGGCTCTGCTTCTAACTTGGGCCCAAATTGTAAAATGGTCTTATCTATTGCCGATTTCGTTCCAATTCACATTCCAAGTAATATTCGGCATGCTAATTACATTGCCGGTTGCCAAATTGCATTATCTCTTATAGTTTCCGAGATATGGACCATCGATAATTTACACCTTAGGCTCTGCTTCTAACTTGGGCCCAAATTGTAAAATGGTCTTATCTATTGGCGATTTCGTTCCAATACACATTCCAAGTAATATTCGGCATGCTAATTACATTGCCGGTTGCCAAATTGCATTATCTCTTATAGTTTCCGAGATATGGACTATCGATAATTTACATCTTAGGCTCTGCTTCTAACTTGGGCCCAAATTGTAAAATGGTCTTATCTATTGCCGATTTCGTTCCAATTCACATTCCAAGTAATATTCGGCATGCTAATTACATTGCCGGTTGCCAAATTGCATTATCTCTTATAGTTTCCGAGATATGGACTATCGATAATTTACACCTTAGGCTCTGCTTCTAACTTGGGCCCAAATTGTAAAATGGTCTTATCTATAGGCGATTTCATTCCAATTCACATTCCAAGTAATATTCGGCATGCTAATTACATTGCCGGTTGCCAAATTGCATTATCTCTTATAGTTTCCGAGATATGGACTATCGATAATTTACACCTTAGGCTCTGCTTCTAACTTGGGCCCAAATTGTAAAATGGTCTTATCTATTGGCGATTTCGTTCCAATTCACATTCCAAGTAATATTCGGGATGCTAATTACATTGCCGGTTGCCAAATTGCATTATCTCTTATAGTTTCCGAGATATGGACTATCGATAATTTACACCTTAGGCTCTGCTTCTAACTTGGCCCAAATTGTAAAATCGTCTTATCTATTGGCGATTTCGTTCCAATTCACATTCCAAGTAATATTCGGCATGCTAATTACATTGCCGGTTGCCAAATTGCATTATCTCTTATAGTTTCCGAGATATGGACTATCGATAATTTACACCTTAGGCTCTGCTTCTAACTTGGGCCCAAATTGTAAAATGGTCTTATCTATTGGCGATTTCGTTCCAATTCACATTCCAAGTAATATCCGGCATGCTAATTACATTGCCGGTTGCCAAATTGAATTATCTCTTATAGTTTCCGAGATATGGACAATCGATAATTTACACCTTAGGCTCTGCTTCTAACTTGGGCCCAAATTGTAAAATGGTCTTACCTATTGGCGATTTCGTTCCAATTCACATTCCAAGTAATATTCGGCATGCTAATTACATTGCCGGTTGCCAAATTCCATTATCTCTTATAGTTTCCGAGATATGGACTATCGATAATTTACACCTTAGGCTCTGCTTCTAACTTGGGCCCAAATTGTAAAATGGTCTTATCTATTGGCGATTTCGTTCCAATTCACATTCCAAGTAATATTCGGCATGCTAATTACATTGCCGGTTGCCAAATTGCATTATCTCTTATAGTTTCCGAGATATGGACTATCGATAATTTACATCTTAGGCTCTGCTTCTAACTTGGGCCCAAATTGTAAAATGGTCTTATCTATTGGCGATTTCGTTCCAATTCACATTCCAAGTAATATTCGGCATGCTAATTACATTGCCGGTTGCCAAATTGCATTATCTCTTATAGTTTCCGAGATATGGACTATCGTTAATTTACACCTTAGGCTCTGCTTCTAACTTGGGCCCAAATTGTAAAATGGTCTTATCTATTGCCGATTTCGTTCCAATTCACATTCCAAGTAATATTCGGCATGCTAATTACATTGCCCGTTGCCAAATTGCATTATCTCTTATAGTTTCCGAGATATGGACTATCGATTATTTACACATTAGGCTCTGCTTCTAACTTGGGCCCAAATTGTAAAATGGTCTTATCTATTGGCGATTTCATTCCAATTCACATTCCAAGTAATATTCGGCATGCTAATTACATTGCCGGTTGCCAAATTGCATTATCTCTTATAGTTTCCGAGATATGGACTATCGATAATTTACACCTTAGGCTCTGCTTCTAACTTGGGCCCAAATTGTAAAATGGTCTTATCTATTGGCGATTTCGTTCCAATTCAAATTCCAAGTAATATTCGGTATGCTAATTACATTGCCGGTTGCCAAATTGCATTATCTCTTATAGTTTCCGAGATATGGACTATCGATAATTTACACCTTAGGCTCTGCTTCTAACTTGGGCCCAAATTGTAAAATGGTCTTATCTATTGGCGATTTCGTTCCAATTCAAATTCCAAGTAATATTCGGTATGCTAATTACATTGCCGGTTGCCAAATTGCATTATCTCTTATAGTTTCCGAGATATGGACTATCGTTAATTTACACCTTAGGCTCTGCTTCTAACTTGGGCCCAAATTGTAAAATGGTCTTATCTATTGCCGATTTCGTTCCAATTCACATTCCAAGTAATATTCGGCATGCTAATTACATTGCCCGTTGCCAAATTGCATTATCTCTTATAGTTTCCGAGATATGGACTATCGATTATTTACACCTTAGGCTCTGCTTCTAACTTGATCCCAAATTGTAAAATGGTCTTATCTATTGGCGATTTCGTTCCAATTCACATTCCAAGTAATATTCGGCATGCTAATTACATTGCCGGTTGCCAAATTGCATTATCTCTTATAGTTTCCGAGATATGGACTATCGATAATTTACACCTTAGGCTCTGCTTCTAACTTGGGCCCAAATTGTAAAATGGTCTTATCTATTGGCGATTTCGTTCCAATTCACATTCCAAGTAATATTCGGCATGCTAATTACATTGCCGGTTGCCAAATTGCATTATCTCTTATAGTTTCCGAGATATGGACTATCGATAATTTACACCTTAGGCTCTGCTTCTAACTTGGGCCCAAATTGTAAAATGGTCTTATCTATTGGCGATTTCGTTCCAATTCACATTCTAAGTAATATTCGGGATGCTAATTACATTGCCGGTTGCCAAATTGCATTATCTCTTATAGTTTCCGAGATATGGACTATCGATAATTTACACCTTAGGCTCTGCTTCTAACTTGGCCCAAATTGTAAAATCGTCTTATCTATTGGCGATTTCGTTCCAATTCACATTCCAAGTAATATTCGACATGCTAATTACATTGCCGGTTGCCAAATTGCATTATCTCTTATAGTTTCCGAGATATGGACTATCGATAATTTACACCTTAGGCTCTGCTTCTAACTTGGGCCCAAATTGTAAAATGGTCTTATCTATTGGCGATTTCGTTCCAATTCACATTCCAAGTAATATCCGGCATGCTAATTACATTGCCGGTTGCCAAATTGAATTATCTCTTATAGTTTCCGAGATATGGACAATCGATAATTTACACCTTAGGCTCTGCTTCTAACTTGGGCCCAAATTGTAAAATGGTCTTACCTATTAGCGATTTCGTTCCAATTCACATTCCAAGTAATATTCGGCATGCTAATTACATTGCCGGTTGCCAAATTCCATTATCTCTTATAGTTTCCGAGATATGGACTATCGATAATTTACACCTTAGGCTCTGCTTCTAACTTGGGCCCAAATTGTAAAATGGTCTTATCTATTGGCGATTTCGTTCCAATTCACATTCCAAGTAATATTCGGCATGCTAATTACATTGCCGGTTGCCAAATTGCATTATCTCTTATAGTTTCCGAGATATGGACTATCGATAATTTACATCTTAGGCTCTGCTTCTAACTTGGGCCCAAATTGTAAAATGGTCTTATCTATTGGCGATTTCGTTCCAATTCACATTCCAAGTAATATTCGGCATGCTAATTACATTGCCGGTTGCCAAATTGCATTATCTCTTATAGTTTCCGAGATATGGACTATCGTTAATTTACACCTTAGGCTCTGCTTCTAACTTGGGCCCAAATTGTAAAATGGTCTTATCTATTGCCGATTTCGTTCCAATTCACATTCCAAGTAATATTCGGCATGCTAATTACATTGCCCGTTGCCAAATTGCATTATCTCTTATAGTTTCCGAGATATGGACTATCGATTATTTACACCTTAGGCTCTGCTTCTAACTTGGGCCCAAATTGTAAAATGGTCTTATCTATTGGCGATTTCATTCCAATTCACATTCCAAGTAATATTCGGCATGCTAATTACATTGCCGGTTGCCAAATTGCATTATCTCTTATAGTTTCCGAGATATGGACTATCGATAATTTAAACCTTAGGCTCTGCTTCTAACTTGGGCCCAAATTGTAAAATGGTCTTATCTATTGGCGATTTCGTTCCAATTCAAATTCCAAGTAATATTCGGTATGCTAATTACATTGCCGGTTGCCAAATTGCATTATCTCTTATAGTTTCCGAGATATGGACTATCGATAATTTACACCTTAGGCTCTGCTTCTAACTTGGGCCCAAATTGTAAAATCGTCTTATCTATTGGCGATTTCGTTCCAATTCACATTCCAAGTAATATTCGGCATGCTAATTACATTGCCGGTTGTCAAATTGAATTATCTCTTATAGTTTCCGAGATATGGACTATCGATAATTTACACCTTAGGCTCTGCTTCTAACTTGGGCCCAAATTGTAAAATGGTCTTATCTATTGGCGATTTCGTTCCAATTCACATTCCAAGTAGGTTCGTCCATTGATCGTTGGACGAACCCAAATTGCATTATCTCTTATAGTTTCCGAGATATGGACTATCGATAATTTACACCTTAGGCTCTGCTTCTAACTTGGGCCCAAATTGTAAAATGGTCTTATCTATTGGCGATTTCGTTCCAATTCACATTCCAAGTAATATTCGGCATGCTAATTACATTGCCGGTTGCCAAATTGCATTATCTCTTATAGTTTCCGAGATATGGACTATCGATAATTTACACCTTAGGCTCTGCTTCTAACTTGGGCCCAAATTGTAAAATGGTCTTATCTATTGCCGATTTCGTTCCAATTCACATTCCAAGTAATATTCGGCATGCTAATTACATTGCCGGTTGCCAAATTGCATTATCTCTTATAGTTTCCGAGATATGGACTATCGATAATTTACACCTTAGGCTCTGCTTCTAACTTGGGCCCAAATTGTAAAATGGTCTTATCTATTGGCGATTTCATTACAATTCACATTCCAAGTAATATTCGGCATGCTAATTACATTGCCGGTTGCCAAATTGCATTATCTCTTATAGTTTCCGAGATATGGACTATCGATAATTTACACCTTAGGCTCTGCTTCTAACTTGGGCCCAAATTGTAAAATGGTCTTATCTATTGGCGATTTCGTTCCAATTCACATTCCAAGTAATATTCGGCATGCTAATTACATTGCCGGTTGCCAAATTGCATTATCTCTTATAGTTTCCGAGATATGGACTATCGATAATTTACACCTTAGGCTCTGCTTCTAACTTGGGCCCAAATTGTAAAATGGTCTTATCTATTGGCGATTTCGTTCCAATTCACATTCCAAGTAATATTCGGCATGCTAATTACATTGCCGGTTGCCAAATTGCATTATCTCTTATAGTTTCCGAGATATGGACTATCGATAATTTACACCTTAGGCTCTGCTTCTAACTTGGGCCCAAATTGTAAAATGGTCTTATCTATTGGCGATTTCGTTCCAATTCACATTCCAAGTACTATTCGGTATGCTAATTACATTGCCGGTTGACAAATTGAATTATCTCTTATAGTTTCCGAGATATGGACTATCGATAATTTACACCTTAGGCTCTGCTTCTAACTTGGGCCCAAATTGTAAAATGGTCTTATCTATTGGCGATTTCGTTCCAATTCACATTCCAAGTAGTATTCGGCATGCTAATTACATTGCCGGTTGCCAAATTGCATTATCTCTTATAGTTTCCGAGATATGGACTATCGATAATTTACACCTTAGGCTCTGCTTCTAACTTGGGCCCAAATTGTAAAATGGTCTTATCTATTGGCGATTTCATTCCAATTCACATTCCAAGTAATATTCGGCATGCTAATTACATTGCCGGTTGCCAAATTGCATTATCTCTTATAGTTTCCGAGATATGGACTATCGATAATTTACACCTTAGGCTCTGCTTCTAACTTGGGCCCAAATTGTAAAATGGTCTTATCTATTGCCGATTTCGTTCCAATTCACATTCCAAGTAATATTCGGCATGCTAATTACATTGCCGGTTGCCAAATTGCATTATCTCTTATAGTTTCCGAGATATGGACTATCGATAATTTACACCTTAGGCTCTGCTTCTAACTTGGGCCCAAATTGTAAAATGGTCTTATCTATTGGCGATTTCATTCCAATTCACATTCCAAGTAATATTCGGCATGCTAATTACATTGCCGGTTGCCAAATTGCATTATCTCTTATAGTTTCCGAGATATGGACTATCGATAATTTACACCTTAGGCTCTGCTTCTAACTTGGGCCCAAATTGTAAAATGGTCTTATCTATTGGCGATTTCGTTCCAATTCACATTCCAAGTAATATTCGGCATGCTAATTACATTGCCGGTTGCCAAATTGCATTATCTCTTATAGTTTCCGAGATATGGACTATCGATAATTTACACCTTAGGCTCTGCTTCTAACTTGGGCCCAAATTGTAAAATGGTCTTATCTATTGGCGATTTCGTTCCAATTCACATTCCAAGTAATATTCGGCATGCTAATTACATTGCCGGTTGCCAAATTGCATTATCTCTTATAGTTTCCGAGATATGGACTATCGATAATTTACACCTTAGGCTCTGCTTCTAACTTGGGCCCAAATTGTAAAATGGTCTTATCTATTGGCGATTTCGTTCCAATTCACATTCCAAGTACTATTCGGTATGCTAATTACATTGCCGGTTGACAAATTGAATTATCTCTTATAGTTTCCGAGATATGGACTATCGATAATTTACACCTTAGGCTCTGCTTCTAACTTGGGCCCAAATTGTAAAATGGTCTTATCTATTGGCGATTTCGTTCCAATTCACATTCCAAGTAGTATTCGGCATGCTAATTACATTGCCGGTTGCCAAATTGCATTATCTCTTATAGTTTCCGAGATATGGACTATCGATAATTTACACCTTAGGCTCTGCTTCTAACTTGGGCCCAAATTGTAAAATGGTCTTATCTATTGGCGATTTCGTTCCAATTCACATTCCAAGTAATATTCGGCATGCTAATTACATTGCCGGTTGCCAAATTGCATTATCTCTTATAGTTTCCGAGATATGGACTATCGATAATTTACACCTTAGGCTCTGCTTCTAACTTGGGCCCAAATTGTAAAATGGTCTTATCTATTGGCGATTTCGTTCCAATTCACATTCCAAGTAATATTCGGCATGTTAATTAAATTGCCGGTTGCCAAATTGCATTATCTCTTATAGTTTCCGAGATATGGACTATCGATAATTTACACCTTAGGCTCTGCTTCTAACTTGGGCCCAAATTGTAAAATCGTCTTACCTATTGGCGATTTCGTTCCAATTCACATTCCAAGTAATATTCGGCATGCTAATTACATTGCCGGTTGCCAAATTGCATTATCTCTTATAGTTTCCGAGATATGGACTATCGATAATTTACACCTTAGGCTCTGCTTCTAACTTGGGCCCAAATTGTAAAATAGTCTTATCTATTGGCGATTTCGTTCCAATTCACATTCCAAGTAATATTCGGCATGCTAATTATATTGCCGGTTGCCAAATTGAATTATCTCCTATAGTTTCCGAGATATGGACTATCGATAATTTACACCTTAGGCTCTGCTTCTAACTTGGGCCCAAATTGTAAAATGGTCTTACCTATTGGCGATTTCGTTCCAATTCACATTCCAAGTAATATTCGGCATGCTAATTACATTGCCGGTGGCCAAGTTGCATTATCTCTTATAGTTTCCGAGATATGGACTATCGATAATTTACACCTTAGGCTCTGCTTCTAACTTGGGCTCAAATTGTAAAATGGTCTTATCTATTGGCGATTTCGTTCCAATTCACATTCCAAGTAATATTCGGCATGCTAATTACATTGCCGGTTGCCAAATTGCATTATCTCTTATAGTTTCCGAGATATGGACTATCGATTATTTACACCTTAGGCTCTGCTTCTAACTTGGGCCCAAATTGTAAAATGGCCTTATCTATTGGCGATTTCGTTCCAATTCACACTCCAAGTAATATTCGGCATGCTAATTACATTGCCGGTTGCCAAATTGCATTATCTCTTATAGTTTCCGAGATATGGACTATCGATAATTTACACCTTAGGCTCTGCTTCTAACTTGGGCCCAAATTGTAAAATGGTCTTATCTATTGGCGATTTCGTTCCAATTCACATTCCAAGTAATATTCGGCATGCTAATTACATTGCCGGTGGCCAAAGTGAATTATCTCTTATAGTTTCCGAGATATGGACTATCGATAATTTACACCTTAGGCTCTGCTTCTAACTTGGGCCCAAATTGTAAAATGGTCTTACCTATTGGCGATTTCGTTCCAATTCACATTCCATGTAATATTCGGCATGCTAATTACATTGCCGGTTGCCAAATTGAATTATCTCTTATAGTTTCCGAGATATGGACTATCGATAATTTACACCTTAGGCTCTGCTTCTAACTTGGGCCCAAATTGTAAAATGGTCTTATCTATTGGCGATTTCGTTCCAATTCACATTCCAAGTAATATCCGGCATGCTAATTACATTGCCGGTTGCCAAATTGAATTATCTCTTATAGTTTCCGAGATATGGACTATCGATAATTTACACCTTAGGCTCTGCTTCTAACTTGGGCCCAAATTGTAAAATGGTCTTATCTATTGGCGATTTCGTTCCAATTCACATTCCAAGTAATATTCGGCATGCTAATTACATTGCCGGTTGCCAAATTGCATTATCTCTTATAGTTTCCGAGATATGGACTATCGATTATTTACACCTTAGGCTCTGCTTCTAACTTGGGCCCAAATTGTAAAATGGCCTTATCTA
Organism: Rhynchophorus ferrugineus; assembly: GCF_030347505.1. Lineage (NCBI taxonomy): Eukaryota > Metazoa > Arthropoda > Insecta > Coleoptera > Curculionidae > Rhynchophorus > Rhynchophorus ferrugineus. Next base: position 59,380 of record NW_027472824.1, on the reverse strand, counting down.
TTGGCGATTTCGTTCCAATTCACACTCCAAGTAATATTCGGCATGCTAATTACATTGCCGGTTGCCAAATTGCATTATCTCTTATAGTTTCCGAGATATGGACTATCGATAATTTACACCTTAGGCTCTGCTTCTAACTTGGGCCCAAATTGTAAAATGGTCTTATCTATTGGCGATTTCGTTCCAATTCACATTCCAAGTAATATTCGGCATGCTAATTACATTGCCGGTGGCCAAAGTGAATTATCTCTTATAGTTTCCGAGATATGGACTATCGATAATTTACACCTTAGGCTCTGCTTCTAACTTGGGCCCAAATTGTAAAATGGTCTTACCTATTGGCGATTTCGTTCCAATTCACATTCCATGTAATATTCGGCATGCTAATTACATTGCCGGTTGCCAAATTGAATTATCTCTTATAGTTTCCGAGATATGGACTATCGATAATTTACACCTTAGGCTCTGCTTCTAACTTGGGCCCAAATTGTAAAATGGTCTTATCTATTGGCGATTTCGTTCCAATTCACATTCCAAGTAATATTCGGCATGCTAATTACATTGCCGGTTGCCAAATTGCATTATCTCTTATAGTTTCCGAGATATGGACTATCGATAATTTACACCTTAGGCTCTGCTTCTAACTTGGGCCCAAATTGTAAAATGGTCTTATCTATTGCCGATTTCGTTCCAATTCACATTCCAAGTAATATTCGGCATGCTAATTACATTGCCGGTTGCCAAATTGCATTATCTCTTATAGTTTCCGAGATATGGACCATCGATAATTTACACCTTAGGCTCTGCTTCTAACTTGGGCCCAAATTGTAAAATGGTCTTATCTATTGGCGATTTCGTTCCAATACACATTCCAAGTAATATTCGGCATGCTAATTACATTGCCGGTTGCCAAATTGCATTATCTCTTATAGTTTCCGAGATATGGACTATCGATAATTTACACCTTAGGCTCTGCTTCTAACTTGGGCCCAAATTGTAAAATGGTCTTATCTATTGGCGATTTCGTTCCAATTCACATTCCAAGTAATATTCGGCATGCTAATTACATTGCCGGTTGCCAAATTGCATTATCTCTTATAGTTTCCGAGATATGGACTATCGATAATTTACACCTTAGGCTCTGCTTCTAACTTGGGCCCAAATTGTAAAATGGTCTTATCTATTGGCGATTTCGTTCCAATTCACATTCCAAGTACTATTCGGCATGCTAATTACATTGCCGGTTGCCAAATTGAATTATCTCTTATAGTTTCCGAGATATGGACTATCGATAATTTACACCTTAGGCTCTGCTTCTAACTTGGGCCCAAATTGTAAAATGGTCTTATCTATTGGCGATTTCGTTCCAATTCACATTCCAAGTAGTATTCGGCATGCTAATTACATTGCCGGTTGCCAAATTGCATTATCTCTTATAGTTTCCGAGATATGGACTATCGATAATTTACACCTTAGGCTCTGCTTCTAACTTGGGCCCAAATTGTAAAATGGTCTTATCTATTGGCGATTTCGTTCCAATTCACATTCCAAGTAATATTCGGCATGCTAATTACATTGCCGGTTGCCAAATTGCATTATCTCTTATAGTTTCCGAGATATGGACTATCGATAATTTACACCTTAGGCTCTGCTTCTAACTTGGGCCCAAATTGTAAAATGGTCTTATCTATTGGCGATTTCGTTCCAATTCACATTCCAAGTAATATTCGGCATGTTAATTAAATTGCCGGTTGCCAAATTGCATTATCTCTTATAGTTTCCGAGATATGGACTATCGATAATTTACACCTTAGGCTCTGCTTCTAACTTGGGCCCAAATTGTAAAATCGTCTCATCTATTGGCGATTTCGTTCCAATTCACATTCCAAGTAATATTCGGCATGCTAATTACATTGCCGGTTGCCAAATTGCATTATCTCTTATAGTTTCCGAGATATGGACTATCGATAATTTACACCTTAGGCTCTGCTTCTAACTTGGGCCCAAATTGTAAAATAGTCTTATCTATTGGCGATTTCGTTCCAATTCACATTCCAAGTAATATTCGGCATGCTAATTATATTGCCGGTTGCCAAATTGAATTATCTCCTATAGTTTCCGAGATATGGACTATCGATAATTTACACCTTAGGCTCTGCTTCTAACTTGGGCCCAAATTGTAAAATGGTCTTACCTATTGGCGATTTCGTTCCAATTCACATTCCAAGTAATATTCGGCATGCTAATTACATTGCCGGTGGCCAAGTTGCATTATCTCTTATAGTTTCCGAGATATGGACTATCGATAATTTACACCTTAGGCTCTGCTTCTAACTTGGGCTCAAATTGTAAAATGGTCTTATCTATTGGCGATTTCGTTCCAATTCACATTCCAAGTAATATTCGGCATGTTAATTAAATTGCCGGTTGCCAAATTGCATTATCTCTTATAGTTTCCGAGATATGGACTATCGATAATTTACACCTTAGGCTCTGCTTCTAACTTGGGCCCAAATTGTAAAATCGTCTCATCTATTGGCGATTTCGTTCCAATTCACATTCCAAGTAATATTCGGCATGCTAATTACATTGCCGGTTGCCAAATTGCATTATCTCTTATAGTTTCCGAGATATGGACTATCGATAATTTACACCTTAGGCTCTGCTTCTAACTTGGGCCCAAATTGTAAAATAGTCTTATCTATTGGCGATTTCGTTCCAATTCACATTCCAAGTAATATTCGGCATGCTAATTATATTGCCGGTTGCCAAATTGAATTATCTCCGATTATTTCCGAGATATGGACTATCGATAATTTACACCTTAGGCTCTGCTTCTAACTTGGGCCCAAATTGTAAAATGGTCTTACCTATTGGCGATTTCGTTCCAATTCACATTCCAAGTAATATTCGGCATGCTAATTACATTGCCGGTGGCCAAGTTGCATTATCTCTTATAGTTTCCGAGATATGGACTATCGATAATTTACACCTTAGGCTCTGCTTCTAACTTGGGCTCAAATTGTAAAATGGTCTTATCTATTGGCGATTTCGTTCCAATTCACATTCCAAGTAATATTCGGCATGCTAATTACATTGCCGGTTGCCAAATTGCATTATCTCTTATAGTTTCCGAGATATGGACTATCGATTATTTACACCTTAGGCTCTGCTTCTAACTTGGGCCCAAATTGTAAAATGGCCTTATCTATTGGCGATTTCGTTCCAATTCACACTCCAAGTAATATTCGGCATGCTAATTACATTGCCGGTTGCCAAATTGCATTATCTCTTATAGTTTCCGAGATATGGACTATCGATAATTTACACCTTAGGCTCTGCTTCTAACTTGGGCCCAAATTGTAAAATGGTCCTATCTATTGGCGATTTCGTTCCAATTCACATTCCAAGTAATATTCGGCATGCTAATTACATTGCCGGTGGCCAAATTGAATTATCTCTTATAGTTTCCGAGATATGGACTATCGATAATTTACACCTTAGGCTCTGCTTCTAACTTGGGCCCAAATTGTACAATGGTCTTACCTATTGGCGATTTCGTTCCAATTCACATTCCATGTAATATTCGGCATGCTAATTACATTGCCGGTTGCCAAATTGAATTATCTCTTATAGTTTCCGAGATATGGACTATCGATAATTTACACCTTAGGCTCTGCTTCTAACTTGGGCCCAAATTGTAAAATGGTCTTATCTATTGGCGATTTCGTTCCAATTCACATTCCAAGTAATATTCGGCATGCTAATTACATTGCCGGTTGCCAAATTGCATTATCTCTTATAGTTTCCGAGATATGGACTATCGATAATTTACACCTTAGGCTCTGCTTCTAACTTGGGCCCAAATTGTAAAATGGTCTTATCCATTGCCGATTTCGTTCCAATTCACATTCCAAGTAATATTCGGCATGCTAATTACATTGCCGGTTGCCAAATTGCATTATCTCTTATAGTTTCCGAGATATGGACCATCGATAATTTACACCTTAGGCTCTGCTTCTAACTTGGGCCCAAATTGTAAAATGGTCTTATCTATTGGCGATTTCGTTCCAATACACATTCCAAGTAATATTCGGCATGATAATTACATTGCCGGTTGCCAAATTGCATTATCTCTTATAGTTTCCGAGATATGGACTATCGATAATTTACACCTTAGGCTCTGCTTCTAACTTGGGCCCAAATTGTAAAATGGTCTTATCTATTGGCGATTTCGTTCCAATTCACATTCCAAGTAATATTCGGCATGCTAATTACATTGCCGGTTGCCAAATTGCATTATCTCTTATAGTTTCCGAGATATGGACTATCGATAATTTACACCTTAGGCTCTGCTTCTAACTTGGGCCCAAATTGTAAAATCGTCTTATCTATTGGCGATTTCGTTCCAATTCACATTCCAAGTAATATTCGGCATGCTAATTACATTGCCGGTTGCCAAATTGAATTATCTCTTATAGTTTCCGAGATATGGACTATCGATAATTTACACCTTAGGCTCTGCTTCTAACTTGGGCCCAAATTGTAAAATGGTCTTATCTATTGGCGATTTCGTTCCAATTCACATTCCAAGTAGTATTCGGCATGCTAATTACATTGCCGGTTGCCAAATTGCATTATCTCTTATAGTTTCCGAGATATGGACTATCGATAATTTACACCTTAGGCTCTGCTTCTAACTTGGGCCCAAATTGTAAAATGGTCTTATCTATTGGCGATTTCGTTCCAATTCACATTCCAAGTAATATTCGGCATGCTAATTACATTGCCGGTTGCCAAATTGCATTATCTCTTATAGTTTCCGAGATATGGACTATCGATAATTTACACCTTAGGCTCTGCTTCTAACTTGGGCCCAAATTGTAACATGGTCTTATCTATTGCCGATTTCGTTCCAATTCACATTCCAAGTAATATTCGGCATGCTAATTACATTGCCGGTTGCCAAATTGCATTATCTCTTATAGTTTCCGAGATATGGACTATCGATAATTTACACCTTAGGCTCTGCTTCTAACTTGGGCCAAAATTGTAAAATGGTCTTATCTATTGGCGATTTCATTCCAATTCACATTCCAAGTAATATTCGGCATGCTAATTACATTGCCGGTTGCCAAATTGCATTATCTCTTATAGTTTCCGAGATATGGACTATCGATAATTTACACCTTAGGCTCTGCTTCTAACTTGGGCCCAAATTGTAAAATGGTCTTATCTATTGGCGATTTCGTTCCAATTCACATTCCAAGTAATATTCGGCATGCTAATTACATTGCCGGTTGCCAAATTGCATTATCTCTTATAGTTTCCGAGATATGGACTATCGATAATTTACACCTTAGGCTCTGCTTCTAACTTGGGCCCAAATTGTAAAATGGTCTTATCTATTGGCGATTTCGTTCCAATTCACATTCCAAGTAATATTCGGCATGCTAATTACATTGCCGGTTGCCAAATTGCATTATCTCTTATAGTTTCCGAGATATGGACTATCGATAATTTACACCTTAGGCTCTGCTTCTAACTTGGGCCCAAATTGTAAAATGGTCTTATCTATTGGCGATTTCGTTCCAATTCACATTCCAAGTACTATTCGGTATGCTAATTACATTGCCGGTTGACAAATTGAATTATCTCTTATAGTTTCCGAGATATGGACTATCGATAATTTACACCTTAGGCTCTGCTTCTAACTTGGGCCCAAATTGTAAAATGGTCTTATCTTTTGGCGATTTCGTTCCAATTCACATTCCAAGTAGTATTCGGCATGCTAATTACATTGCCGGTTGCCAAATTGCATTATCTCTTATAGTTTCCGAGATATGGACTATCGATAATTTACACCTTAGGCTCTGCTTCTAACTTGGGCCCAAATTGTAAAATGGTCTTATCTATTGGCGATTTCGTTCCAATTCACATTCCAAGTAATATTCGGCATGCTAATTACATTGCCGGTTGCCAAATTGCATTATCTCTTATAGTTTCCGAGATATGGACTATCGATAATTTACACCTTAGGCTCTGCTTCTAACTTGGGCCCAAATTGTAAAATGGTCTTATCTATTGGCGATTTCGTTCCAATTCACATTCCAAGTAATATTCGGCATGTTAATTAAATTGCCGGTTGCCAAATTGCATTATCTCTTATAGTTTCCGAGATATGGACTATCGATAATTTACACCTTAGGCTCTGCTTCTAACTTGGGCCCAAATTGTAAAATCGTCTCATCTATTGGCGATTTCGTTCCAATTCACATTCCAAGTAATATTCGGCATGCTAATTACATTGCCGGTTGCCAAATTGCATTATCTCTTATAGTTTCCGAGATATGGACTATCGATAATTTACACCTTAGGCTCTGCTTCTAACTTGGGCCCAAATTGTAAAATGGTCTTACCTATTGGCGATTTCGTTCCAATTCACATTCCAAGTAATATTCGGCATGCTAATTACATTGCCGGTGGCCAAGTTGCATTATCTCTTATAGTTTCCGAGATATGGACTATCGATAATTTACACCTTAGGCTCTGCTTCTAACTTGGGCTCAAATTGTAAAATGGTCTTATCTATTGGCGATTTCGTTCCAATTCACATTCCAAGTAATATTCGGCATGCTAATTACATTGCCGGTTGCCAAATTGCATTATCTCTTATAGTTTCCGAGATATGGACTATCGATTATTTACACCTTAGGCTCTGCTTCTAACTTGGGCCCAAATTGTAAAATGGCCTTATCTATTGGCGATTTCGTTCCAATTCACACTCCAAGTAATATTCGGCATGCTAATTACATTGCCGGTTGCCAAATTGCATTATCTCTTATAGTTTCCGAGATATGGACTATCGATAATTTACACCTTAGGCTCTGCTTCTAACTTGGGCCCAAATTGTAAAATGGTCTTATCTATTGGCGATTTCGTTCCAATTCACATTCCAAGTAATATTCGGCATGCTAATTACATTGCCGGTGGCCAAATTGAATTATCTCTTATAGTTTCCGAGATATGGACTATCGATAATTTACACCTTAGGCTCTGCTTCTAACTTGGGCCCAAATTGTAAAATGGTCTTACCTATTGGCGATTTCGTTCCAATTCACATTCCATGTAATATTCGGCATGCTAATTACATTGCCGGTTGCCAAATTGAATTATCTCTTATAGTTTCCGAGATATGGACTATCGATAATTTACACCTTAGGCTCTGCTTCTAACTTGGGCCCAAATTGTAAAATGGTCTTATCTATTGGCGATTTCGTTCCAATTCACATTCCAAGTAATATTCGGCATGCTAATTACATTGCCGGTTGCCAAATTGCATTATCTCTTATAGTTTCCGAGATATGGACTATCGATAATTTACACCTTAGGCTCTGCTTCTAACTTGGGCCCAAATTGTAAAATGGTCTTATCTATTGCCGATTTCGTTCCAATTCACATTCCAAGTAATATTCGGCATGCTAATTACATTGCCGGTTGCCAAATTGCATTATCTCTTATAGTTTCCGAGATATGGACCATCGATAATTTACACCTTAGGCTCTGCTTCTAACTTGGGCCCAAATTGTAAAATGGTCTTATCTATTGGCGATTTCGTTCCAATACACATTCCAAGTAATATTCGGCATGCTAATTACATTGCCGGTTGCCAAATTGCATTATCTCTTATAGTTTCCGAGATATGGACTATCGATAATTTACACCTTAGGCTCTGCTTCTAACTTGGGCCCAAATTGTAAAATGGTCTTATCTATTGCCGATTTCGTTCCAATTCACATTCCAAGTAATATTCGGCATGATAATTACATTGCCGGTTGCCAAATTGCATTATCTCTTATAGTTTCCGAGATATGGACTATCGGTAATTTACACCTTAGGCTCTGCTTCTAACTTGGGCCCAAATTGTAAAATGGTCTTATCTATTGGCGATTTCATTCCAATTCACATTCCAAGTAATATTCGGCATGCTAATTACATTGCCGGTTGCCAAATTGCATTATCTCTTATAGTTTCCGAGATATGGACTATCGATAATTTACACCTTAGGCTCTGCTTCTAACTTGGTCCCAAATTGTAAAATGGTCTTATCTATTGGCGATTTCGTTCCAATTCACATTCCAAGTAATATTCGGCATGCTAATTACATTGCCGGTTGCCAAATTGCATTATCTCTTATAGTTTCCGAGATATGGACTATCGATAATTTACACCTTAGGCTCTGCTTCTAACTTGGGCCCAAATTGTAAAATGGTCTTATCTATTGGCGATTTCGTTCCAATTCACATTCCAAGTAATATTCGGCATGCTAATTACATTGCCGGTTGCCAAATTGCATTATCTCTTATAGTTTCCGAGATATGGACTATCGATAATTTACACCTTAGGCTCTGCTTCTAACTTGGGCCCAAATTGTAAAATGGTCTTATCTATTGGCGATTTCGTTCCAATTCACATTCCAAGTACTATTCGGCATGCTAATTACATTGCCGGTTGCCAAATTGAATTATCTCTTATAGTTTCCGAGATATGGACTATCGATAATTTACACCTTAGGCTCTGCTTCTAACTTGGGCCCAAATTGTAAAATGGTCTTATCTATTGGCGATTTCGTTCCAATTCACATTCCAAGTAGTATTCGGCATGCTAATTACATTGCCGGTTGCCAAATTGCATTATCTCTTATAGTTTCCGAGATATGGACTATCGATAATTTACACCTTAGGCTCTGCTTCTAACTTGGGGCCATATTGTAAAATGGTCTTATCTATTGGCGATTTCGTTCCAATTCACATTCCAAGTAATATTCGGCATGCTAATTACATTGCCGGTTGCCAAATTGCATTATCTCTTATAGTTTCCGAGATATGGACTATCGATAATTTACACCTTAGGCTCTGCTTCTAACTTGGGCCCAAATTGTAAAATGGTCTTATCTATTGGCGATTTCGTTCCAATTCACATTCCAAGTAATATTCGGCATGTTAATTAAATTGCCGGTTGCCAAATTGCATTATCTCTTATAGTTTCCGAGATATGGACTATCGATAATTTACACCTTAGGCTCTGCTTCTAACTTGGGCCCAAATTGTAAAATCGTCTCATCTATTGGCGATTTCGTTCCAATTCACATTCCAAGTAATATTCGGCATGCTAATTACATTGCCGGTTGCCAAATTGCATTATCTCTTATAGTTTCCGAGATATGGACTATCGATAATTTACACCTTAGGCTCTGCTTCTAACTTGGGCCCAAATTGTAAAATAGTCTTATCTATTGGCGATTTCGTTCCAATTCACATTCCAAGTAATATTCGGCATGCTAATTATATTGCCGGTTGCCAAATTGAATTATCTCCTATAGTTTCCGAGATATGGACTATCGATAATTTACACCTTAGGCTCTGCTTCTAACTTGGGCCCAAATTGTAAAATGGTCTTACCTATTGGCGATTTCGTTCCAATTCACATTCCAAGTAATATTCGGCATGCTAATTACATTGCCGGTGGCCAAGTTGCATTATCTCTTATAGTTTCCGAGATATGGACTATCGATAATTTACACCTTAGGCTCTGCTTCTAACTTGGGCTCAAATTGTAAAATGGTCTTATCTATTGGCGATTTCGTTCCAATTCACATTCCAAGTAATATTCGGCATGCTAATTACATTGCCGGTTGCCAAATTGCATTATCTCTTATAGTTTCCGAGATATGGACTATCGATTATTTTTAACCTTAGGCTCTGCTTCTAACTTGGGCCCAAATTGTAAAAAGGTCTTATCTATTGGCGATTTCGTTCCAATTATCATTCCAAGTAATATTCGGCATGCTAATTACATTGCCGGTTGCCAAATTGCATTATCTCTTTTAGTTTCCGAGATATGGACTATCGATAATTTACACCTTAGGCTCTGCTTCTAACTTGGGCTCAAATTGTAAAATGGTCTTATCTATTGGCGATTTCGTTCCAATTCACATTCCAAGTAATATTCGGCATGCTAATTACATTGCCGGTTGCCAAATTGCATTATCTCTTATAGTTTCCGAGATATGGACTATCGATTATTTACACCTTAGGCTCTGCTTCTAACTTGGGCCCAAATTGTAAAATGGCCTTATCTATTGGCGATTTCGTTCCAATTCACACTCCAAGTAATATTCGGCATGCTCATTACATTGCCGGTTGCCAAATTGCATTATCTCTTATAGTTTCCGAGATATGGACTATCGATAATTTACACCTTAGGCTCTGCTTCTAACTTGGGCCCAAATTGTAAAATGGTCTTATCTATTGGCGATTTCGTTCCAATTCACATTCCAAGTAATATTCGGCATGCTAATTACATTGCCGGTTGCCAAATTGCATTATCTCTTTTAGTTTCCGAGATATGGACTATCGATAATTTACACCTTAGGCTCTGCTTCTAACTTGGGCTCAAATTGTAAAATGGTCTTATCTATTGGCGATTTCGTTCCAATACACATTCCAAGTAATATTCGGCATGCTAATTACATTGCCGGTTGCCAAATTGCATTATCTCTTATAGTTTCCGAGATATGGACTATCGATAATTTACACCTTAGGCTCTGCTTCTAACTTGGGCCCAAATTGTAAAATGGTCTTATCTATTGGCGATTTCGTTCCAATTCACATTCCAAGTAATATCCGGCATGCTAATTACATTGCCGGTTGCCAAATTGAATTATCTCTTATAGTTTCCGAGATATGGACTATCGATAATTTACACCTTAGGCTCTGCTTCTAACTTGGGCCCAAATTGTAAAATGGTCTTATCTATTGGTGATTTCGTTCCAATTCACATTCCAAGTAATATTCGGCATGCTAATTACATTGCCGGTTGCCAAATTGCATTATCTCTTATAGTTTCCGAGATATGGACTATCGATAATTTACACCTTAGGCTCTGCTTCTAACTTGGGCCCAAATTGTAAAATGGTCTTATCTATTGGCGATTTCGTTCAAATTCACATTCCAAGTAATATTCGGCATGCTAATTACATTGCCGGTTGCCAAATTGCATTATCTCTTATAGTTTCCGAGATATGGACTATCGATAATTTACATCTTAGGCTCTGCTTCTAACTTGGGCCCAAATTGTAAAATGGTCTTATCTATTGGCGATTTCGTTCCAATTCACATTCCAAGTAATATTCGGCATGCTAATTACATTGCCGGTTGCCAAATTGCATTATCTCTTATAGTTTCCGAGATATGGACTATCGATAATTTACACCTTAGGCTCTGCTTCTAACTTGGGCTCAAATTGTAAAATGGTCTTATCTATTGGCGATTTCGTTCCAATTCACATTCCAAGTAATATTCGGCATGCTAATTACATTGCCGGTTGCCAAATTGCATTATCTCTTATAGTTTCCGAGATATGGACTATCGATTATTTACACCTTAGGCTCTGCTTCTAACTTGGGCCCAAATTGTAAAATGGCCTTATCTATTGGCGATTTCGTTCCAATTCACACTCCAAGTAATATTCGGCATGCTAATTACATTGCCGGTTGCCAAATTGCATTATCTCTTATAGTTTCCGAGATATGGACTATCGATAATTTACACCTTAGGCTCTGCTTCTAACTTGGGCCCAAATTGTAAAATGGTCTTATCTATTGGCGATTTCGTTCCAATTCACATTCCAAGTAATATTCGGCATGCTAATTACATTGCCGGTTGCCAAATTGCATTATCTCTTTTAGTTTCCGAGATATGGACTATCGATAATTTACACCTTAGGCTCTGCTTCTAACTTGGGCTCAAATTGTAAAATGGTCTTATCTATTGGCGATTTCGTTCCAATACACATTCCAAGTAATATTCGGCATGCTAATTACATTGCCGGTTGCCAAATTGCATTATCTCTTATAGTTTCCGAGATATGGACTATCGATAATTTACACCTTAGGCTCTGCTTCTAACTTGGGCCCAAATTGTAAAATGGTCTTATCTATTGCCGATTTCGTTCCAATTCACATTCCAAGTAATATTCGGCATGCTAATTACATTGCCGGTTGCCAAATTGCATTATCTCTTATAGTTTCCGAGATATGGACTATCGATAATTTACACCTTAGGCTCTGCTTCTAACTTGGGCCCAAATTGTAAAATGGTCTTATCTATTGGCGATTTCATTCCAATTCACATTCCAAGTAATATTCGGCATGCTAATTACATTGCCGGTTGCCAAATTGCATTATCTCTTATAGTTTCCGAGATATGGACTATCGATAATTTACACCTTAGGCTCTGCTTCTAACTTGGGCCCAAATTGTAAAATGGTCTTATCTATTGGCGATTTCGTTCCAATTCACATTCCAAGTAATATTCGGCATGCTAATTACATTGCCGGTTGCCAAATTGCATTATCTCTTATAGTTTCCGAGATATGGACTATCGATAATTTACACCTTAGGCTCTGCTTCTAACTTGGCCCAAATTGTAAAATCGTCTTATCTATTGGCGATTTCGTTCCAATTCACATTCCAAGTAATATTCGGCATGCTAATTACATTGCCGGTTGCCAAATTGCATTATCTCTTATAGTTTCCGAGATATGGACTATCGATAATTTACACCTTAGGCTCTGCTTCTAACTTGGGCCCAAATTGTAAAATGGTCTTATCTATTGGCGATTTCGTTCCAATTCACATTCCAAGTAATATCCGGCATGCTAATTACATTGCCGGTTGCCAAATTGAATTATCTCTTATAGTTTCCGAGATATGGACTATCGATAATTTACACCTTAGGCTCTGCTTCTAACTTGGGCCCAAATTGTAAAATGGTCTTATCTATTGGCGATTTCGTTCCAATTCACATTCCAAGTAATATCCGGCATGCTAATTACATTGCCGGTTGCCAAATTGAATTATCTCTTATAGTTTCCGAGATATGGACTATCGATAATTTACACCTTAGGCTCTGCTTCTAACTTGGGCCCAAATTGTAAAATGGTCTTATCTATTGGGGATTTCGTTCCAATTCACATTCCAAGTAGTATTCGGCATGCTAATTACATTGCCGGTTGCCAAATTGCATTATCTCTTATAGTTTCCGAGATATGGACTATCGATAATTTACACCTTAGGCTCTGCTTCTAACTTGGGCCCAAATTGTAAAATGGTCTTATCTATTGCCGATTTCGTTCCAATTCACATTCCAAGTAATATTCGGCATGCTAATTACATTGCCGGTTGCCAAATTGCATTATCTCTTATAGTTTCCGAGATATGGACTATCGATAATTTACACCTTAGGCTCTGCTTCTAACTTGGGCCCAATTTGTAAAATGGTCTTATCTATTGGCGATTTCCTTCCAATTCACATTCCAAGTAATATTCGGCATGCTAATTACATTGCCGGTTGCCAAATTGAATTATCTCTTATAGTCTCCGAGATATGGACTATAGATAATTTACACCTTAGGCTCTGCTTCTAACTTGGGCCCAAATTGTAAAATGGTCTTATCTATTGGCGATTTCGTTCCAATTCACAATCCAAGTAGTATTCGGCATGCTAATTACATTGCCGGTTGCCAAATTGCATTATCTCTTATAGTTTCCGAGATATGGACTATCGATAATTTACACCTTAGGCTCTGCTTCTAACTTGGGCCCAAATTGTAAAATGGTCTTATCTATTGGCGATTTCGTTCCAATTCACATTCCAAGTAATATTCGGCATGCTAATTACATTGCCAGTTGCCAAATTGCATTATCTCTTATAGTTTCCGAGATATGGACTATGGATAATTTACACCTTAGGCTCTGCTTCTAACTTGGGCCCAAATTGTAAAATGGTCTTATCTATTGGCGATTTCGTTCCAATTCACATTCCAAGTAATATTCGGCATGCTAATTACATTGCCGGTTGCCAAATTGCATTACCTCTTATAGTTTCCGAGATATGGACTATCGATAATTTACACCTTAGGCTCTGCTTCTAACTTGGGCCCAAATTGTAAAATGGTCTTATCTATTGCCGATTTCGTTCCAATTCACATTCCAAGTAATATTCGGCATGCTAATTACATTGCCGGTTGCCAAATTGCATTATCTCTTATAGTTTCCGAGATATGGACCATCGATAATTTACACCTTAGGCTCTGCTTCTAACTTGGGCCCAAATTGTAAAATGGTCTTATCTATTGGCGATTTCGTTCCAATACACATTCCAAGTAATATTCGGCATGCTAATTACATTGCCGGTTGCCAAATTGCATTATCTCTTATAGTTTCCGAGATATGGACTATCGATAATTTACACCTTAGGCTCTGCTTCTAACTTGGGCCCAAATTGTAAAATGGTCTTATCTATTGCCGATTTCGTTCCAATTCACATTCCAAGTAATACTCGGCATGCTAATTACATTGCCGGTTGCCAAATTGCATTATCTCTTATAGTTTCCGAGATATGGACTATCGATAATTTACACCTTAGGCTCTGCTTCTAACTTGGGCCCAAATTGTAAAATGGTCTTATCTATTGGTGATTTCATTCCAATTCACATTCCAAGTAATATTCGGCATGCTAATTACATTGCCGGTTGCCAAATTGCATTATCTCTTATAGTTTCCGAGATATGGACTATCGATAATTTACACCTTAGGCTCTGCTTCTAACTTGGGCCCAAATTGTAAAATGGTCTTATCTATTGGCGATTTCGTTCCAATTCACATTCCAAGTAATATTCGGCATGCTAATTACATTGCCGGTTGCCAAATTGCATTATCTCTTATAGTTTCCGAGATATGGACTATCGATAATTTACACCTTAGGCTCTGCTTCTAACTTGGCCCAAATTGTAAAATCGTCTTATCTATTGGCGATTTCGTTCCAATTCACATTCCAAGTAATATTCGGCATGCTAATTACATTGCCGGTTGCCAAATTGCATTATCTCTTATAGTTTCCGAGATATGGACTATCGATAATTTACACCTTAGGCTCTGCTTTTAACTTGGGCCCAAATTGTAAAATGGTCTTATCTATTGGCGATTTCGTTCCAATTCACATTCCAAGTAATATCCGGCATGCTAATTACATTGCCGGTTGCCAAATTGAATTATCTCTTATAGTTTCCGAGATATGGACTATCGATAATTTACACCTTAGGCTCTGCTTCTAACTTGGGCCCAAATTGTAAAATGGTCTTATCTATTGGTGATTTCGTTCCAATTCACTTTCCAAGTAATATTCGGCATGCTAATTACATTGCCGGTTGCCAAATTGCATTATCTCTTATAGTTTCCGAGATATGGACTATCGATAATTTACACCTTAGGCTCCGCTTCTAACTTGGGCCCAAATTGTAAAATGGTCTTATCTATTGGCGATTTCGTTCCAATTCACATTCCAAGTAATATTCGGCATGCTAATTACATTGCCGGTTGCCAAATTGCATTATCTCTTATAGTTTCCGAGATATGGACTATCGATAATTTACACCTTAGGCTCTGCTTCTAACTTGGGCCCAAATTGTAAAATCGTCTTATCTATTGGCGATTTCGTTCCAATTCACATTCCAAGTAATATTCGGCATGCTAATTACATTGCCGGTTGCCAAATTGAATTATCTCTTATAGTTTCCGAGATATGGACTATCGATAATTTACACCTTAGGCTCTGCTTCTAACTTGGGCCCAAATTGTAAAATGGTCTTATCTATTGGCGATTTCGTTCCAATTCACATTCCAAGTAGTATTCGGCATGCTAATTACATTGCCGGTTGCCAAATTGCATTATCTCTTATAGTTTCCGAGATATGGACTATCGATAATTTACACCTTAGGCTCTGCTTCTAACTTGGGCCCAAATTGTTAAATGGTCTTATCTATTGCCGATTTCGTTCCAATTCACATTCCAAGTAATATTCGGCATGCTAATTACATTGCCGGTTGCCAAATTGCATTATCTCTTATAGTTTCCGAGATATGGACTATCGATAATTTACACCTTAGGCTCTGCTTCTAACTTGGGCCCAATTTGTAAAATGGTCTTATCTATTGGCGATTTCCTTCCAATTCACATTCCAAGTAATATTCGGCATGCTAATTACATTGCCGGTTGCCAAATTGAATTATCTCTTATAGTTTCCGAGATATGGACTATAGATAATTTACACCTTAGGCTCTGCTTCTAACTTGGGCCCAAATTGTAAAATGGTCTTATCTATTGGCGATTTCGTTCCAATTCACAATCCAAGTAGTATTCGGCATGCTAATTACATTGCCGGTTGCCAAATTGCATTATCTCTTATAGTTTCCGAGATATGGACTATCGATAATTTACACCTTAGGCTCTGCTTCTAACTTGGGCCCAAATTGTAAAATGGTCTTATCTATTGGCGATTTCGTTCCAATTCACATTCCAAGTAATATTCGGCATGCTAATTACATTGCCAGTTGCCAAATTGCATTATCTCTTATAGTTTCCGAGATATGGACTATAGATAATTTACACCTTAGGCTCTGCTTCTAACTTGGGCCCAAATTGTAAAATGGTCTTATCTATTGGCGATTTCGTTCCAATTCACATTCCAAGTAATATTCGGCATGCTAATTACATTGCCGGTTGCCAAATTGCATTACCTCTTATAGTTTCCGAGATATGGACTATCGATAATTTACACCTTAGGCTCTGCTTCTAACTTGGGCCCAAATTGTAAAATGGTCTTATCTATTGCCGATTTCGTTCCAATTCACATTCCAAGTAATATTCGGCATGCTAATTACATTGCCGGTTGCCAAATTGCATTATCTCTTATAGTTTCCGAGATATGGACCATCGATAATTTACACCTTAGGCTCTGCTTCTAACTTGGGCCCAAATTGTAAAATGGTCTTATCTATTGGCGATTTCGTTCCAATACACATTCCAAGTAATATTCGGCATGCTAATTACATTGCCGGTTGCCAAATTGCATTATCTCTTATAGTTTCCGAGATATGGACTATCGATAATTTACACCTTAGGCTCTGCTTCTAACTTGGGCCCAAATTGTAAAATGGTCTTATCTATTGCCGATTTCGTTCCAATTCACATTCCAAGTAATACTCGGCATGCTAATTACATTGCCGGTTGCCAAATTGCATTATCTCTTATAGTTTCCGAGATATGGACTATCGATAATTTACACCTTAGGCTCTGCTTCTAACTTGGACCCAAATTGTAAAATGGTCTTATCTATTGGCGATTTCATTCCAATTCACATTCCAAGTAATATTCGGCATGCTAATTACATTGCCGGTTGCCAAATTGCATTATCTCTTATAGTTTCCGAGATATGGACTATCGATAATTTACACCTTAGGCTCTGCTTCTAACTTGGGCCCAAATTGTAAAATGGTCTTATCTATTGGCGATTTCGTTCCAATTCACATTCCAAGTAATATTCGGCATGCTAATTACATTGCCGGTTGCCAAATTGCATTATCTCTTATAGTTTCCGAGATATGGACTATCGATAATTTACACCTTAGGCTCTGCTTCTAACTTGGCCCAAATTGTAAAATCGTCTTATCTATTGGCGATTTCGTTCCAATTCACATTCCAAGTAATATTCGGCATGCTAATTACATTGCCGGTTGCCAAATTGCATTATCTCTTATAGTTTCCGAGATATGGACTATCGATAATTTACACCTTAGGCTCTGCTTCTAACTTGGGCCCAAATTGTAAAATGGTCTTATCTATTGGCGATTTCGTTCCAATTCACATTCCAAGTAATATCCGGCATGCTAATTACATTGCCGGTTGCCAAATTGAATTATCTCTTATAGTTTCCGAGATATGGACTATCGATAATTTACACCTTAGGCTCTGCTTCTAACTTGGGCCCAAATTGTAAAATGGTCTTATCTATTGGTGATTTCGTTCCAATTCACATTCCAAGTAATATTCGGCATGCTAATTACATTGCCGGTTGCCAAATTGCATTATCTCTTATAGTTTCCGAGATATGGACTATCGATAATTTACACCTTAGGCTCTGCTTCTATCTTGGGCCCAAATTGTAAAATGGTCTTATCTATTGGCGATTTCGTTCCAATTCACATTCCAAGTAATATTCGGCATGCTAATTACATTGCCGGTTGCCAAATTGCATTATCTCTTATAGTTTCCGAGATATGGACTATCGATAATTTACACCTTAGGCTCTGCTTCTAACTTGGCCCAAATTGTAAAATGGTCTTATCTATTGGCGATTTCGTTCCAATTCACATTCCAAGTAGTATTCGGCATGCTAATTACATTGCCGGTTGCCAAATTGCATTATCTCTTATAGTTTCCGAGATATGGACTATCGATAATTTACACCTTAGGCTCTGCTTCTAACTTGGGGCCAAATTGTAAAATGGTCTTATCTATTGCCGATTTCGTTCCAATTCACATTCCAAGTAATATTCGGCATGCTAATTACATTGCCGGTTGCCAAATTGCATTATCTCTTATAGTTTCCGAGATATGGACTATCGATAATTTACACCTTAGGCTCTGCTTCTAACTTGGGCCCAATTTGTAAAATGGTCTTATCTATTGGCGATTTAATTCCAATTCACATTCCAAGTAATATTCGGCATGCTAATTACATTGCCGGTTGCCAAATTGAATTATCTCTTATAGTTTCCGAGATATGGACTATAGATAATTTACACCTTAGGCTCTGCTTCTAACTTGGGCCCAAATTGTAAAATGGTCTTATCTATTGGCGATTTCGTTCCAATTCACATTCCAAGTAGTATTCGGCATGCTAATTACATTGCCGGTTGCCAAATTGCATTATCTCTTATAGTTTCCGAGATATGGACTATCGATAATTTACACCTTAGGCTCTGCTTCTAACTTGGGCCCAAATTGTAAAATGGTCTTATCTATTGGCGATTTCGTTCCAATTCACATTCCAAGTAATATTCGGCATGCTAATTACATTGCCAGTTGCCAAATTGCATTATCTCTTATAGTTTCCGAGATATGGACTATGGATAATTTACACCTTAGGCTCTGCTTCTAACTTGGGCCCAAATTGTAAAATGGTCTTATCTATTGACGATTTCGTTCCAATTCACATTCCAAGTAATATTCGGCATGCTAATTACATTGCCGGTTGCCAAATTGAATTATCTCTTATAGTTTCCGAGATATGGACTATAGATAATTTACACCTTAGGCTCTGCTTCTAACTTTTGCCCAAATTGTAAAATGGTCTTATCTATTGGCGATTTCGTTCCAATTCACATTCCAAGTAGTATTCGGCATGCTAATTACATTGCCGGTTGCCAAATTGCATTATCTCTTATAGTTTCCGAGATATGGACTATCGATAATTTACACCTTAGGCTCTGCTTCTAACTTGGGCCCAAATTGTAAAATGGTCTTATCTATTGGCGATTTCGTTCCAATTCACATTCCAAGTAATATTCGGCATGCTAATTACATTGCCAGTTGCCAAATTGCATTATCTCTTATAGTTTCCGAGATATGGACTATGGATAATTTACACCTTAGGCTCTGCTTCTAACTTGGGCCCAAATTGTAAAATGGTCTTATCTATTGGCGATTTCGTTCCAATTCACATTCCAAGTAATATTCGGCATGCTAATTACATTGCCGGTTGCCAAATTACATTCGTCCATCGATCGATGGACGAACCTCTTATAGTTTCCGAGATATGGACTATCGATAATTTACACCTTAGGCTCTGCTTCTAACTTGGGCCCAAATTGTAAAATGGTCTTATCTATTGCCGATTTCGTTCCAATTCACATTCCAAGTAATATTCGGCATGCTAATTACATTGCCGGTTGCCAAATTGCATTATCTCTTATAGTTTCCGAGATATGGACCATCGATAATTTACACCTTAGGCTCTGCTTCTAACTTGGGCCCAAATTGTAAAATGGTCTTATCTATTGGCGATTTCGTTCCAATACACATTCCAAGTAATATTCGGCATGCTAATTACATTGCCGGTTGCCAAATTGCATTATCTCTTATAGTTTCCGAGATATGGACTATCGATAATTTACACCTTAGGCTCTGCTTCTAACTTGGGCCCAAATTGTAAAATGGTCTTATCTATTGCCGATTTCGTTCCAATTCACATTCCAAGTAATACTCGGCATGCTAATTACATTGCCGGTTGCCAAATTGCATTATCTCTTATAGTTTCCGAGATATGGACTATCGATAATTTACACCTTAGGCTCTGCTTCTAACTTGGGCCCAAATTGTAAAATGGTCTTATCTATTGGCGATTTCATTCCAATTCACATTCCAAGTAATATTCGGCATGCTAATTACATTGCCGGTTGCCAAATTGCATTATCTCTTATAGTTTCCGAGATATGGACTATCGATAATTTACACCTTAGGCTCTGCTTCTAACTTGGGCCCAAATTGTAAAATGGTCTTATCTATTGGCGATTTCGTTCCAATTCACATTCCAAGTAATATTCGGCATGCTAATTACATTGCCGGTTGCCAAATTGCATTATCTCTTATAGTTTCCGAGATATGGACTATCGATAATTTACACCTTAGGCTCTGCTTCTAACTTGGCCCAAATTGTAAAATCGTCTTATCTATTGGCGATTTCGTTCCAATTCACATTCCAAGTAATATTCGGCATGCTAATTACATTGCCGGTTGCCAAATTGCATTATCTCTTATAGTTTCCGAGATATGGACTATCGATAATTTACACCTTAGGCTCTGCTTCTAACTTGGGCCCAAATTGTAAAATGGTCTTATCTATTGGCGATTTCGTTCCAATTCACATTCCAAGTAATATTCGGCATGCTAATTACATTGCCGGTTGCCAAATTGCATTATCTCTTATAGTTTCCGAGATATGGACTATCGATAATTTACACCTTAGGCTCTGCTTCTAACTTGGGCCCAAATTGTAAAATGGTCTTATCTATTGGCGATTTCGTTCCAATTCACATTCCAAGTAGTATTCGGCATGCTAATTACATTGCCGGTTGCCAAATTGCATTATCTCTTATAGTTTCCGAGATATGGACTATCGATAATTTACACCTTAGGCTCTGCTTCTAACTTGGGCCCAAATTGTAAAATGATCTTATCTATTGCCGATTTCGTTCCAATTCACATTCCAAGTAATATTCGGCATGCTAATTACATTGCCGGTTGCCAAATTGCATTATCTCTTATAGTTTCCGAGATATGGACTATCGATAATTTACACCTTAGGCTCTGCTTCTAACTTGGGCCCAATTTGTAAAATGGTCTTATCTATTGGCGATTTCCTTCCAATTCACATTCCAAGTAATATTCGGCATGCTAATTACATTGCCGGTTGCCAAATTGAATTATCTCTTATAGTTTCCGAGATATGGACTATAGATAATTTACACCTTAGGCTCTGCTTCTAACTTGGGCCCAAATTGTAAAATGGTCTTATCTATTGGCGATTTCGTTCCAATTCACATTCCAAGTAGTATTCGGCATGCTAATTACATTGCCGGTTGCCAAATTGCATTATCTCTTATAGTTTCCGAGATATGGACTATCGATAATTTACACCTTAGGCTCTGCTTCTAACTTGGGCCCAAATTGTAAAATGGTCTTATCTATTGGCGATTTCGTTCCAATTCACATTCCAAGTAATATTCGGCATGCTAATTACATTGCCAGTTGCCAAATTGCATTATCTCTTATAGTTTCCGAGATATGGACTATGGATAATTTACACCTTAGGCTCTGCTTCTAACTTGGGCCCAAATTGTAAAATGGTCTTATCTATTGGCGATTTCGTTCCAATTCACATTCCAAGTAATATTCGGCATGCTAATTACATTGCCGGTTGCCAAATTGAATTATCTCTTATAGTTTCCGAGATATGGACTATAGATAATTTACACCTTAGGCTCTGCTTCTAACTTGGGCCCAAATTGTAAAATGGTCTTATCTATTGGCGATTTCGTTCCAATTCACATTCCAAGTAGTATTCGGCATGCTAATTACATTGCCGGTTGCCAAATTGCATTATCTCTTATAGTTTCCGAGATATGGACTATCGATAATTTACACCTTAGGCTCTGCTTCTAACTTGGGCCCAAATTGTAAAATGGTCTTATCTATTGGCGATTTCGTTCCAATTCACATTCCAAGTAATATTCGGCATGCTAATTACATTGCCGGTTGCCAAATTGCATTATCTCTTATAGTTTCCGAGATATGGACTATCGATAATTTACACCTTAGGCTCTGCTTCTAACTTGGCCCAAATTGTAAAATCGTCTTATCTATTGGCGATTTCGTTCCAATTCACATTCCAAGTAATATTCGGCATGCTAATTACATTGCCGGTTGCCAAATTGCATTATCTCTTATAGTTTCCGAGATATGGACTATCGATAATTTACACCTTAGGCTCTGCTTCTAACTTGGGCCCAAATTGTAAAATGGTCTTATCTATTGGCGATTTCGTTCCAATTCACATTCCAAGTAATATTCGGCATGCTAATTACATTGCCGGTTGCCAAATTGCATTATCTCTTATAGTTTCCGAGATATGGACTATCGATAATTTACACCTTAGGCTCTGCTTCTAACTTGGGCCCAAATTGTAAAATGGTCTTATCTATTGGCGATTTCGTTCCAATTCACATTCCAAGTAGTATTCGGCATGCTAATTACATTGCCGGTTGCCAAATTGCATTATCTCTTATAGTTTCCGAGATATGGACTATCGATAATTTACACCTTAGGCTCTGCTTCTAACTTGGGCCCAAATTGTAAAATGGTCTTATCTATTGCCGATTTCGTTCCAATTCACATTCCAAGTAATATTCGGCATGCTAATTACATTGCCGGTTGCCAAATTGCATTATCTCTTATAGTTTCCGAGATATGGACTATCGATAATTTACACCTTAGGCTCTGCTTCTAACTTGGGCCCAATTTGTAAAATGGTCTTATCTATTGGCGATTTCCTTCCAATTCACATTCCAAGTAATATTCGGCATGCTAATTACATTGCCGGTTGCCAAATTGAATTATCTCTTATAGTTTCCGAGATATGGACTATAGATAATTTACACCTTAGGCTCTGCTTCTAACTTGGGCCCAAATTGTAAAATGGTCTTATCTATTGGCGATTTCGTTCCAATTCACATTCCAAGTAATATTCGGCATGCTAATTATATTGCCGGTTGCCAAATTGCATTATCTCTTATAGTTTCCGAGATATGGACTATCGATAATTTACACCTTAGGCTCTGCTTCTAACTTGGGCCCAAATTGTAAAATGGTCTTATCTATTGGCGATTTCGTTCCAATTCACATTCCAAGTAATATTCGGCATGCTAATTACATTGCCAGTTGCCAAATTGCATTATCTCTTATAGTTTCCGAGATATGGACTATGGATAATTTACACCTTAGGCTCTGCTTCTAACTTGGGCCCAAATTGTAAAATGGTCTTATCTATTGGCGATTTCGTTCCAATTCACATTCCAAGTAATATTCAGCATGCTAATTACATTGCCGGTTGCCAAATTGAATTATCTCTTATAGTTTCCGAGATATGGACTCTAGATAATTTACACCTTAGGCTCTGCTTCTAACTTGGGCCCAAATTGTAAAATGGTCTTATCTATTGGCGATTTCGTTCCAATTCACATTCCAAGTAGTATTCGGCATGCTAATTACATTGCCGGTTGCCAAATTGCATTATCTCTTATAGTTTCCGAGATATGGACTATCGATAATTTACACCTTAGGCTCTGCTTCTAACTTGGGCCCAAATTGTAAAATGGTCTTATCTATTGGCGATTTAGTTCCAATTCACATTCCAAGTAATATTCGGCATGCTAATTACATTGCCAGTTGCCAAATTGCATTATCTCTTATAGTTTCCGAGATATGGACTATGGATAATTTACACCTTAGGCTCTGCTTCTAACTTGGGCCCAAATTGTAAAATGGTCTTATCTATTGGCGATTTCGTTCCAATTCACATTCCAAGTAATATTCGGCATGCTAATTACATTGCCGGTTGCCAAATTGCATTACCTCTTATAGTTTCCGAGATATGGACTATCGATAATTTACACCTTAGGCTCTGCTTCTAACTTGGGCCCAAATTGTAAAATGGTCTTATCTATTGGCAATTTCGTTCCAATTCACTTTCCAAGTAATGTTCGGCATGCTAATTACATTGCCGGTTGCCAAATTGCATTATCTCTTATAGTTTCCGAGATATTGACTATCGATAATTTACACCTCATTCTCTGCTTCTAACTTGGGCCCAAATTGTAAAATGGTCTTATCTTTTGGCGATTTCGTTCCAATTCACTCTCCAAGTAATATTCGGCATGCTAATTACATTGCCGGTTGCCAAATTGCATTATCTCTTATAGTTTCCGAGATATGGACTATCGATAATTTACACCTTAGGCTCTGCTTCTAACTTGGGCCCAAATTGTATAATGGTCTTATCTATTGGCGATTTCGTTCCAATTCACATTCCAAGTAATATTCGGCATGCTAATTACATTGCCGGTTGCCAAATTGCATTATCTCTTATAGTTTCCGATTTATGGACTATCGATAATTTACACCTTAGGCTCTGCTTCTAACTTGGGCCCAAATTGTAAAATGGTCTTATCTATTGGCGATTTCGTTCCAATTCACATTCCAAGTAATATTCGGCATGCTAATTACATTGCCGGTTGCCAAATTGCATTATCTCTTATAGTTTCCGAGATATGGACTATCGATAATTTACACCTTAGGCTCTGCTTCTAACTTGGGCCCAAATTGTAAAATGGTCTTATCTATTGGCGATTTCGTTCCAATTCACATTCCAAGTAATATTCGGCATGCTAATTACATTGCCGGTTGCCAAATTGCATTATCTCTTATAGTTTCCGAGATATGGACTATCGATAATTTACACCTTAGGCTCTGCTTCTAACTTGGGCCCAAATTGTAAAATGGTCTTATCTATTGGCGATTTCGTTCCAATTCACATTCCAAGTAATATTCGGCATGCTAATTACATTGCCGGTTGCCAAATTGCATTATCTCTTATTGTTTCCGAGATATGGACTATCGGTAATTTACACCTTAGGCTCTGCTTCTAACTTGGGCCCAAATTGTAAAATGGTCTTATCTATTGGCGATTTCGTCCCAATTCACATTCCAAGTAATATTCGGCATGCTAATTACATTGCCGGTTGCCAAATTGAATTATCTCTTATAGTTTCCGAGATATGGACTATAGATAATTTACACCTTAGGCTCTGCTTCTAACTTGGGCCCAAATTGTAAAATGGTCTTATCTATTGGCGATTTCGTTCCAATTCACATTCCAAGTAATATTCAGCATGCTAATTACATTGCCGGTTGCCAAATTGCATTATCTCTTATAGTTTCCGAGATATGGACTATCGATAATTTACACCTTAGGCTCTGCTTCTAACTTGGGCCCAAATTGTAAAATGGTCTTATCTATTTGCGATTTCGTTCCAATTCACATTCCAAGTAATATTCGGCATGCTAATTACATTGCCGGTTGCCAAATTGCATTATCTCTTATAGTTTCCGAGATATGGACTATCGATAATTTACACCTTAGGCTCTGCTTCTAACTTGGGCCCAAATTGTAAAATGGTCTTATCTATTGGCGATTTCATTCCAATTCACATTCCAAGTAATATTCGGCATGCTAATTACATTGCCGGTTGCCAAATTGCATTATCTCTTATAGTTTCCGAGATATGGACTATCGATAATTTACACCTTAGGCTCTGCTTCTAACTTGGGCCCAAATTGTAAAATGGTCTTATCTATTGGCGATTTCGTTCCAATTCACATTCCAAGTAATATTCGGCATGCTAATTACATTGCCGGTTGCCAAATTGCATTATCTCTTATAGTTTCCGAGATATGGACTATCGATAATTTACACCTTAGGCTCTGCTTCTAACTTGGTCCAAATTGTAAAATCGTCTTATCTATTGGCGATTTCGTTCCAATTCACATTCCAAGTAATATTCGGCATGCTAATTACATTGCCGGTTGCCAAATTGCATTATCTCTTATAGTTTCCGAGATATGGACTATCGATAATTTACACCTTAGGCTCTGCTTCTAACTTGGGCCCAAATTGTAAAATGGTCTTATCTATTGGCGATTTCGTTCCAATTCACATTCCAAGTAATATCCGGCATGCTAATTACATTGCCGGTTGCCAAATTGAATTATCTCTTATAGTTTTCGAGATATGGACTATCGATAATTTACACCTTAGGCTCTGCTTCTAACTTGGGCCCAAATTGTAAAATGGTCTTATCTATTGGTGATTTCGTTCCAATTCACATTCCAAGTAATATTCGGCATGCTAATTACATTGCCGGTTGCCAAATTGCATTATCTCTTATAGTTTCCGAGATATGGACTATCGATAATTTACACCTTAGGCTCTGCTTCTAACTTGGGCCCAAATTGTAAAATGGTCTTATCTATTGGCGATTTCGTTCCAATTCACACTCCAAGTAATATTCGGCATGCTAATTACATTGCCGGTTGCCAAATTGCATTATCTCTTATAGTTTCCGAGATATGGACTATCGATAATTTACACCTTAGGCTCTGCTTCTAACTTGGGCCCAAATTGTAAAATGGTCTTATCTATTGGCGATTTCGTTCCAATTCACATTCCAAGTAGTATTCGGCATGCTAATTACATTGCCGGTTGCCAAATTGCATTATCTCTTATAGTTTCCGAGATATGGACTATCGATAATTTACACCTTAGGCTCTGCTTCTAACTTGGGCCCAAATTGTAAAATGGTCTTATCTATTGCCGATTTCGTTCCAATTCACATTCCAAGTAATATTCGGCATGCTAATTACATTGCCGGTTGCCAAATTGCATTATCTCTTATAGTTTCCGAGATATGGACTATCGATAATTTACACCTTAGGCTCTGCTTCTAACTTGGGCCCAATTTGTAAAATGGTCTTATCTATTGGCGATTTCCTTCCAATTCACAATCCAAGTAATATTCGGCATGCTAATTACATTGCCGGTTGCCAAATTGAATTATCTCTTATAGTTTCCGAGATATGGACTATAGATAATTTACACCTTAGGCTCTGCTTCTAACTTGGGCCCAAATTGTAAAATGGTCTTATCTATTGGCGATTTCGTTCCAATTCACATTCCAAGTAGTATTCGGCATGCTAATTACATTGCCGGTTGCCAAATTGCATTATCTCTTATAGTTTCCGAGATATGGACTATCGATAATTTACACCTTAGGCTCTGCTTCTAACTTGGGCCCAAATTGTAAAATGGTCTTATCTATTGGCGATTTCGTTCCAATTCACATTCCAAGTAATATTCGGCATGCTAATTACATTGCCAGTTGCCAAATTGCATTATCTCTTATAGTTTCCGAGATATGGACTATGGATAATTTACACCTTAGGCTCTGCTTCTAACTTGGGCCCAAATTGTAAAATGGTCTTATCTATTGGCGATTTCGTTCCAATTCACATTCCAAGTAATATTCGGCATGCTAATTACATTGCCGGTTGCCAAATTGAATTATCTCTTATAGTTTCCGAGATATGGACTATAGATAATTTACACCTTAGGCTCTGCTTCTAACTTGGGCCCAAATTGTAAAATGGTCTTATCTATTGGCGATTTCGTTCCAATTCACATTCCAAGTAGTATTCGGCATGCTAATTACATTGCCGGTTGCCAAATTGCATTATCTCTTATAGTTTCCGAGATATGGACTATCGATAATTTACACCTTAGGCTCTGCTTCTAACTTGGGCCCAAATTGTAAAATGGTCTTATCTATTGGCGATTTCGTTCCAATTCACATTCCAAGTAATATTCGGCATGCTAATTACATTGCCAGTTGCCAAATTGCATTATCTCTTATAGTTTCCGAGATATGGACTATGGATAATTTACACCTTAGGCTCTGCTTTTAACTTGGGCCCAAATTGTAAAATGGTCTTATCTATTGGCGATTTCGTTCCAATTCACATTCCAAGTAATATTCGGCATGCTAATTACATTGCCGGTTGCCAAATTGCATTACCTCTTATAGTTTCCGAGATATGGACTATCGATAATTTACACCTTAGGCTCTGCTTCTAACTTGGGCCCAAATTGTAAAATGGTCTTATCTATTGGCGATTTCGTTCCAATTCACTTTCCAAGTAATGTTCGGCATGCTAATTACATTGCCGGTTGCCAAATTGCATTATCTCTTATAGTTTCCGAGATATTGACTATCGATAATTTACACCTCATTCTCTGCTTCTAACTTGGGCCCAAATTGTAAAATGGTCTTATCTTTTGGCGATTTCGTTCCAATTCACTCTCCAAGTAATATTCGGCATGCTAATTACATTGCCGGTTGCCAAATTGCATTATCTCTTATAGTTTCCGAGATATGGACTATCGATAATTTACACCTTAGGCTCTGCTTCTAACTTGGGCCCAAATTGTATAATGGTCTTATCTATTGGCGATTTCGTTCCAATTCACATTCCAAGTAATATTCGGCATGCTAATTACATTGCCGGTTGCCAAATTGCATTATCTCTTATAGTTTCCGAGATATGGACTATCGGTAATTTACACCTTAGGCTCTGCTTCTAACTTGGGCCCAAATTGTAAAATGGTCTTATCTATTGGCGATTTCGTCCCAATTCACATTCCAAGTAATATTCGGCATGCTAATTACATTGCCGGTTGCCAAATTGAATTATCTCTTATAGTTTCCGAGATATGGACTATAGATAATTTACACCTTAGGCTCTGCTTCTAACTTGGGCCCAAATTGTAAAATGGTCTTATCTATTGGCGATTTCGTTCCAATTCACATTCCAAGTAATATTCGGCATGCTAATTACATTGCCGGTTGCCAAATTGCATTATCTCTTATAGTTTCCGAGATATGGACTATCGATAATTTACACCTTAGGCTCTGCTTCTAACTTGGGCCCAAATTGTAAAATGGTCTTATCTATTGGCGATTTCGTTCCAATTCACATTCCAAGTAGTATTCGGCATGCTAATTACATTGCCAGTTGCCAAATTGCATTATCTCTTATAGTTTCCGAGATATGGACTATGGATAATTTACACCTTAGGCTCTGCTTCTAACTTGGGCCCAAATTGTAAAATGGTCTTATCTATTGGCGATTTCGTTCCAATTCACATTCCAAGTAATATTCGGCATGCTAATTACATTGCCGGTTGCCAAATTGCATTACCTCTTATAGTTTCCGAGATATGGACTATCGATAATTTACACCTTAGGCTCTGCTTCTAACTTGGGCCCAAATTGTAAAATGGTCTTATCTATTGGCGATTTCGTTCCAATTCACTTTCCAAGTAATGTTCGGCATGCTAATTACATTGCCGGTTGCCAAATTGCATTATCTCTTATAGTTTCCGAGATATTGACTATCGATAATTTACACCTCATTCTCTGCTACTAACTTGGGCCCAAATTGTAAAATGGTCTTATCTTTTGGCGATTTCGTTCCAATTCACTCTCCAAGTAATATTCGGCATGCTAATTACATTGCCGGTTGCCAAATTGCATTATCTCTTATAGTTTCCGAGATATGGACTATCGATAATTTACACCTTAGGCTCTGCTTCTAACTTGGGCCCAAATTGTAAAATGGTCTTATCTATTGGCGATTTCGTTCCAATTCACATTCCAAGTAATATTCGGCATGCTAATTACATTGCCGGTTGCCAAATTGCATTATCTGTTATAGTTTCCGAGATATGGACTATCGATAATTTACACCTTAGGCTCTGCTTCTAACTTGGGCCCAAATTGTAAAATCGTCTTATCTATTGGCGATTTCGTTCCAATTCACATTCCAAGTAATATTCGGCATGCTAATTACATTGCCGGTTGCCAAATTGCATTATCTCTTATAGTTTCCGAGATATGGACTATCGATAATTTACACCTTAGGCTCTGCTTCTAACTTGGCCCAAATTGTAAAATCGTCTTATCTATTGGCGATTTCGTTCCAATTCACTTTCCAAGTAATGTTCGGCATGCTAATTACATTGCCGGTTGCCAAATTGCATTATCTCTTATAGTTTCCGAGATATTGACTATCGATAATTTACACCTCATTCTCTGCTTCTAACTTGGGCCCAAATTGTAAAATGGTCTTATCTTTTGGCGATTTCGTTCCAATTCACTCTCCAAGTAATATTCGGCATGCTAATTACATTGCCGGTTGCCAAATTGCATTATCTCTTATAGTTTCCGAGATATGGACTATCGATAATTTACACCTTAGGCTCTGCTTCTAACTTGGGCCCAAATTGTATAATGGTCTTATCTATTGGCGATTTCGTTCCAATTCACATTCCAAGTAATATTCGGCATGCTAATTACATTGCCGGTTGCCAAATTGCATTATCTCTTATAGTTTCCGAGATATGGACTATCGGTAATTTACACCTTAGTCTCTGCTTCTAACTTGGGCCCAAATTGTAAAATGGTCTTATCTATTGGCGATTTCGTCCCAATTCACATTCCAAGTAATATTCGGCATGCTAATTACATTGCCGGTTGCCAAATTGAATTATCTCTTATAGTTTCCGAGATATGGACTATAGATAATTTACACCTTAGGCTCTGCTTCTAACTTGGGCCCAAATTGTAAAATGGTCTTATCTATTGGCGATTTCGTTCCAATTCACATTCCAAGTAATATTCGGCATGCTAATTACATTGCCGGTTGCCAAATTGCATTATCTCTTATAGTTTCCGAGATATGGACTATCGATAATTTACACCTTAGGCTCTGCTTCTAACTTGGGCCCAAATTGTAAAATGGTCTTATCTATTGGCGATTTCGTTCCAATTCACATTCCAAGTAGTATTCGGCATGCTAATTACATTGCCAGTTGCCAAATTGCATTATCTCTTATAGTTTCCGAGATATGGACTATGGATAATTTACACCTTAGGCTCTGCTTCTAACTTGGGCCCAAATTGTAAAATGGTCTTATCTATTGGCGATTTCGTTCCAATTCACATTCCAAGTAATATTCGGCATGCTAATTACATTGCCGGTTGCCAAATTGCATTACCTCTTATAGTTTCCGAGATATGGACTATCGATAATTTACACCTTAGGCTCTGCTTCTAACTTGGGCCCAAATTGTAAAATGGTCTTATCTATTGGCGATTTCGTTCCAATTCACTTTCCAAGTAATGTTCGGCATGCTAATTACATTGCCGGTTGCCAAATTGCATTATCTCTTATAGTTTCCGAGATATTGACTATCGATAATTTACACCTCATTCTCTGCTACTAACTTGGGCCCAAATTGTAAAATGGTCTTATCTTTTGGCGATTTCGTTCCAATTCACTCTCCAAGTAATATTCGGCATGCTAATTACATTGCCGGTTGCCAAATTGCATTATCTCTTATAGTTTCCGAGATATGGACTATCGATAATTTACACCTTAGGCTCTGCTTCTAACTTGGGCCCAAATTGTAAAATGGTCTTATCTATTGGCGATTTCGTTCCAATTCACATTCCAAGTAATATTCGGCATGCTAATTACATTGCCGGTTGCCAAATTGCATTATCTGTTATAGTTTCCGAGATATGGACTATCGATAATTTACACCTTAGGCTCTGCTTCTAACTTGGGCCCAAATTGTAAAATCGTCTTATCTATTGGCGATTTCGTTCCAATTCACATTCCAAGTAATATTCGGCATGCTAATTACATTGCCGGTTGCCAAATTGCATTATCTCTTATAGTTTCCGAGATATGGACTATCGATAATTTACACCTTAGGCTCTGCTTCTAACTTGGCCCAAATTGTAAAATCGTCTTATCTATTGGCGATTTCGTTCCAATTCACATTCCAAGTAATATCCGGCATGCTAATTACATTGCCGGTTGCCAAATTGCATTATCTCTTATAGTTTCCGAGATATGGACTATCGATAATTTACACCTTAGGCTCTGCTTCTAACTTGGGCCCAAATTGTAAAATGGTCTTACCTATTGGCGATTTCGTTCCAATTCACATTCCTAGTAATATCCGGCATGCTAATTACATTGCCGGTTGCCAAATTGAATTATCTCTTATAGTTTCCGAGATATGGACTATCGATAATTTACACCTTAGGCTCTGCTTCTTACTTGGGCCCAAATTGTAAAATGGTCTTACCTATTGGCGATTTCGTTCCAATTCACATTCCAAGTAATATTCGGCATGCTAATTACATTGCCGGTTGCCAAATTGCATTATCTCTTATAGTTTCCGAGATATGGACTATCGATAATTTACACCTTAGGCTCTGCTTCTAACTTGGGCCCAAATTGTAAAATGGTCTTATCTATTGGCGATTTCGTTCCAATTCACATTCCAAGTAGTATTCGGCATGCTAATTACATTGCCGGTTGCCAAATTGCATTATCTCTTATAGTTTCCGAGATATGGACTATCGATAATTTACACCTTAGGCTCTGCTTCTAACTTGGGCCCAAATTGTAAAATGGTCTTATCTATTGGCGATTTCGTTCCAATTCACATTCCAAGTAATATTCGGCATGCTAATTACATTGCCAGTTGCCAAATTGCATTATCTCTTATAGCTTCCGAGATATGGACTATGGATAATTTACACCTTAGGCTCTGCTTCTAACTTGGGCCCAAATTGTAAAATGGTCTTATCTATTGGCGATTTCGTTCCAATTCACATTCCAAGTAATATTCGGCATGCTAATTACATTGCCGGTTGCCAAATTGCATTACCTCTTATAGTTTCCGAGATATGGACTATCGATAATTTACACCTTAGGCTCTGCTTCTAACTTGGGCCCAAATTGTAAAATGGTCTTATCTATTGGCGATTTCGTTCCAATTCACTTTCCAAGTAATGTTCGGCATGCTAATTACATTGCCGGTTGCCAAATTGCATTATCTCTTATAGTTTCCGAGATATTGACTATCGATAATTTACACCTCATTCTCTGCTACTAACTTGGGCCCAAATTGTAAAATGGTCTTATCTTTTGGCGATTTCGTTCCAATTCACTCTCCAAGTAATATTCGGCATGCTAATTACATTGCCGGTTGCCAAATTGCATTATCTCTTATAGTTTCCGAGATATGGACTATCGATAATTTACACCTTAGGCTCTGCTTCTAACTTGGGCCCAAATTTTAAAATGGTCTTATCTATTGGCGATTTCGTCCCAATTCACATTCCAAGTAATATTCGGCATGCTAATTACATTGCCGGTTGCCAAATTGCATTATCTGTTATAGTTTCCGAGATATGGACTATCGATAATTTACACCTTAGGCTCTGCTTCTAACTTGGCCCAAATTGTAAAATCGTCTTATCTATTAGCGATTTCGTTCCAATTCACATTCCAAGTAATATTCGGCATGCTAATTACATTGCCGGTTGCCAAATTGCATTATCTCTTATAGTTTCCGAGATATGGACTATCGATAATTTACACCTTAGGCTCTGCTTCTAACTTGGGCCCAAATTGTAAAATGGTCTTATCTATTGGCGATTTCGTTCCAATTCACATTCCAAGTAATATCCGGCATGCTAATTACATTGCCGGTTGCCAAATTGAATTATCTCTTATAGTTTCCGAGATATGGACTATCGATAATTTACACCTTAGGCTCTGCTTCTAACTTGGGCCCAAATTGTAAAATGGTCTTATCTATTGGCGATTTCGTTCCAATTCACATTCCAAGTAGTATTCGGCATGCTAATTACATTGCCGGTTGCCAAATTGCATTATCTCTTATAGTTTCCGAGATATGGACTATCGATAATTTACACCTTAGGGTCTGCTTCTAACTTGGGCCCAAATTGTAAAATGGTCTTATCTATTGGCGATTTCGTTCCAATTCACTTTCCAAGTAATATTCGGCATGCTAATTACATTGCCGGTTGCCAAATTGCATTATCTCTTATAGTTTCCGAGATATGGACTATCGGTAATTTACACCTTAGGCTCTGCTTCTAACTTGGGCCCAAATTGTAAAATGGTCTTATCTATTGGCGATTTCGTTCCAATTCACATTCCAAGTAATATTCGGCATGCTAATTACATTGCCGGTTGCCAAATTGCATTATCTCTTATAGTTTCCGATTTATGGACTATCGATAATTTACACCTTAGGCCCTGCTTCTATCTTGGGCCCAAATTGTAAAATGGTCTTATCTATTGGCGATTTCGTTCCAATTCACATTCCAAGTAATATTCGGCATGCTAATTACATTGCCGGTTGCGAAATTGCATTATCTCTTATAGTTTCCGAGATATGGACTATCGATAATTTACACCTAAGGCTCTGCTTCTAACTTGGCCCAAATTGTAAAATCGTCTTATCTATTGGCGATTTCGTTCCAATTCACATTCCAAGTAATATTCGGCATGCTAATTACATTGCCGGTGGCCAAATTGAATTATCTCTTATAGTTTCCGAGATATGGACTATAGATAATTTACACCTTAGGCTCTGCTTCTAACTTGGGCCCAAATTGTAAAATGGTCTTATCTATTGGCGATTTCGTTCCAATTCACATTCCAAGTAGTATTCGGCATGCTAATTACATTGCCGGTTGCCAAATTGCATTATCTCTTATAGTTTCCGAGATATGGACTATCGATAATTTAGACCTTAGGCTCTGCTTCTAACTTGGGCCCAAATTGTAAAATGGTCTTATCTATTGGCGATTTCGTTCCAATTCACATTCCTAGTAATATCCGGCATGCTAATTACATTGCCGGTTGCCAAATTGAATTATCTCTTATAGTTTCCGAGATATGGACTATCGATAATTTACACCTTAGGCTCTGCTTCTTACTTGGGCCCAAATTGTAAAATGGTCTTACCTATTGGCGATTTCGTTCCAATTCACATTCCAAGTAATATTCGGCATGCTAATTACATTGCCGGTTGCCAAATTGCATTATCTCTTATAGTTTCCGATTTATGGACTATCGATAATTTACACCTTAGGCTCTGCTTCTAACTTGGGCCCAAATTGTAAAATGGTCTTATCTATTGGCGATTTCGTTCCAATTCACATTCCAAGTAATATTCGGCATGCTAATTACATTGCCGATTGCCAAATTGCATTATCTCTTATAGTTTCCGAGATATGGACTATCGATAATTTACACCTTAGGCTCTGCTTCTAACTTGGCCCAAATTGTAAAATCGTCTTATCTATTGGCGATTTCGTTCCAATTCACATTCCAAGTAATATTCGGCATGCTAATTACATTGCCGGTTGCCAAATTGCATTATCTCTTATAGTTTCCGAGATATGGACTATCGATAATTTACACCTTAGGCTCTGCTTCTAACTTGGGCCCAAATTGTAAAATGGTCTTATCTATTGGCGATTTCGTTCCAATTCACATTCCTAGTAATATCCGGCATGCTAATTACATTGCCGGTTGCCAAATTGAATTATCTCTTATAGTTTCCGAGATATGGACTATCGATAATTTACACCTTAGGCTCTGCTTCTTACTTGGGCCCAAATTGTAAAATGGTCTTACCTATTGGCGATTTCGTTCCAATTCACATTCCAAGTAATATTCGGCATGCTAATTACATTGTCGGTTGCCAAATTGCATTATCTCTTATAGTTTCCGAGATATGGACTATCGATAATTTACACCTTAGGCTCTGCTTCTAACTTGGGCCCAAATTGTAAAATGGTCTTATCTTTTGGCGATTTCGTTCCAATTCACTCTCCAAGTAATATTCGGCATGCTAATTACATTGCCGGTTGCCAAATTGCATTATCTCTTATAGTTTCCGAGATATGGACTATCGATAATTTACACCTTAGGCTCTGCTTCTAACTTGGGCCCAAATTGTAAAATGGTCTTATCTATTGGCGATTTCGTTCCAATTCACATTCCAAGTAATATTCGGCATGCTAATTACATTGCCGGTTGCCAAATTGCATTATCTCTTATAGTTTCCGATTTATGGACTATCGATAATTTACACCTTAGGCTCTGCTTCTAACTTGGGCCCAAATTGTAAAATGGTCTTATCTATTGGCGATTTCGTTCCAATTCACATTCCAAGTAATATTCGGCATGCTAATTACATTGCCGGTTGCCAAATTGCATTATCTCTTATAGTTTCCGAGATATGGACTATCGATAATTTACACCTTAGGCTCTGCTTCTAACTTGGCCCAAATAGTAAAATCGTCTTATCTATTGGCGATTTCGTTCCAATTCACATTCCAAGTAATATTCGGCATGCTAATTACATTACCGGTTGCCAAATTGCATTATCTCTTATAGTTTCCGAGATATGGACTATCGATAATTTACACCTTAGGCTCTGCTTCTAACTTGGGCCCAAATTGTAAAATGGTCTTATCTATTGGCGATTTCGTTCCAATTCACATTCCAAGTAATATTCGGCATGCTAATTACATTGCCGATTGCCAAATTGCATTATCTCTTATAGTTTCCGAGATATGGACTATCGATAATTTACACCTTAGGCTCTGCTTCTAACTTGGCCCAAATTGTAAAATCGTCTTATCTATTGGCGATTTCGTTCCAATTCACATTCCAAGTAATATTCGGCATGCTAATTACATTGCCGGTTGCCAAATTGCATTATCTCTTATAGTTTCCGAGATATGGACTATCGATAATTTACACCTTAGGCTCTGCTTCTAACTTGGGCCCAAATTGTAAAATGGTCTTATCTATTGGCGATTTCGTTCCAATTCACATTCCTAGTAATATCCGGCAGGCTAATTACATTGCCGGTTGCCAAATTGAATTATCTCTTATAGTTTCCGAGATATGGACTATCGATAATTTACACCTTAGGCTCTGCTTCTTACTTGGGCCCAAATTGTAAAATGGTCTTACCTATTGGCGATTTCGTTCCAATTCACATTCCAAGTAATATTCGGCATGCTAATTACATTGTCGGTTGCCAAATTGCATTATCTCTTATAGTTTCCGAGATATGGACTATCGATAATTTACACCTTAGGCTCTGCTTCTAACTTGGGCCCAAATTGTAAAATGGTCTTATCTTTTGGCGATTTCGTTCCAATTCACTCTCCAAGTAATATTCGGCATGCTAATTACATTGCCGGTTGCCAAATTGCATTATCTCTTATAGTTTCCGAGATATGGACTATCGATAATTTACACCTTAGGCTCTGCTTCTAACTTGGGCCCAAATTGTAAAATGGTCTTATCTATTGGCGATTTCGTTCCAATTCACATTCCAAGTAATATTCGGCATGCTAATTACATTGCCGGTTGCCAAATTGCATTATCTCTAGTTTCGTCCATCGATTTATGGACTATCGATAATTTACACCTTAGGCTCTGCTTCTAACTTGGGCCCAAATTGTATAATGGTCTTATCTATTGGCGATTTCGTTCCAATTCACATTCCAAGTAATATTCGGCATGCTAATTACATTGCCGGTTGCCAAATTGCATTATCTCTTATAGTTTCCGAGATATGGACTATCGATAATTTACACCTTAGGCTCTGCTTCTAACTTGGCCCAAATTGTAAAATCGTCTTATCTATTGGCGATTTCGTTCCAATTCACATTCCAAGTAATATTCGGCATGCTAATTACATTGCCGGTTGCCAAATTGCATTATCTCTTATAGCTTCCGAGATATTGACTATCGATAATTTACACCTCATTCTCTGCTTCTAACTTGGGCCCAAATTGTAAAATGGTCTTATCTTTTGGCGATTTCGTTCCAATTCACATTCCAAGTAATATTCGGCATGCTAATTACATTGCCGGTTGCCAAATTGCATTATCTCTTATAGTTTCCGATTTATGGACTATCGATAATTTACACCTTAGGCTCTGCTTCTAACTTGGGCCCAAATTGTAAAATGGTCTTATCTATTGGCGATTTCGTTCCAATTCACATTCCAAGTAATATTCGGCATGCTAATTACATTGCCGGTTGCCAAATTGCATTATCTCTTATAGTTTCCGAGATATGGACTATCGATAATTTACACCTTAGGCTCTGCTTCTAACTTGGCCCAAATTGTAAAATCGTCTTATCTATTGGCGATTTCGTTCCAATTCACATTCCAAGTAATATTCGGCATGCTAATTACATTGCCGGTTGCCAAATTGCATTATCTCTTATAGTTTCCGAGATATGGACTATCGATAATTTACACCTTAGGCTCTGCTTCTAACTTGGGCCCAAATTGTAAAATGGTCTTATCTATTGGCGATTTCGTTCCAATTCACATTCCTAGTAATATCCGGCATGCTAATTACATTGCCGGTTGCCAAATTGAATTATCTCTTATAGTTTCCGAGATATGGACTATCGATAATTTACACCTTAGGCTCTGCTTCTTACTTGGGCCCAAATTGTAAAATGGTCTTACCTATTGGCGATTTCGTTCCAATTCACATTCCAAGTAATATTCGGCATGCTAATTACATTGCCGGTTGCCAAATTGCATTATCTCTTATAGTTTCCGAGATATGGACTATCGATAATTTACACCTTAGGCTCTGCTTCTAACTTGGGCCCAAATTGTAAAATGGTCTTATCTATTGGCGATTTCGTTCCAATTCACATTCCAAGTAATATTCGGCATGCTAATTACATTGCCGGTTGCCAAATTGCATTATCTCTTATAGTTTCCGAGATATGGACTATCGGTAATTTACACCTTAGGCTCTGCTTCTAACTTGGGCCCAAATTGTAAAATGGTCTTATCTATTGGCGATTTCGTCCCAATTCACATTCCAAGTAATATTCGGCATGCTAATTACATTGCCGGTTGCGAAATTGCATTATCTCTTATAGTTTCCGAGATATGGACTATCGATAATTTACACCTTAGGCTCTGCTTCTAACTTGGGCCCAAATTGTAAAATGGTCTTATCTATTGTCGATTTCGTTCCAATACACATTCCAAGTAGTATTCGGCATGCTAATTACATTGCCGGTTGCCAAATTGCATTATCTCTTATAGTTTCCGAGATATGGACTATCGATAATTTACACCTTAGGCTCTGCTTCTAACTTGGGCCCAAATTGTAAAATGGTCTTATCTATTGGCGATTTCGTTCCAATTCACATTCCAAGTAATATTCGGCATGCTAATTACATTGCCAGTTGCCAAATTGCATTATCTCTTATAGTTTCCGAGATATGGACTATGGATAATTTACACCTTAGGCTCTGCATCTAACTTGGGCCCAAATTGTAAAATGGTCTTATCTATTGGCGATTTCGTTCCAATTCACATTCCAAGTAATATTCGGCATGCTAATTACATTGCCGGTTGCCAAATTGCATTACCTCTTATAATTTCCGAGATATGGACTATCGATAATTTACACCTTAGGCTCTGCTTCTAACTTGGGCCCAAATTGTAAAATGGTCTTATCTATTGGCGATTTCGTTCCAATTCACTTTCCAAGTAATGTTCGGCATGCTAATTACATTGCCGGTTGCCAAATTGCATTATCTCTTATAGTTTCCGAGATATTGACTATCGATAATTTACACCTCATTCTCTGCTACTAACTTGGGCCCAAATTGTAAAATGGTCTTATCTTTTGGCGATTTCGTTCCAATTCACTCTCCAAGTAATATTCGGCATGCTAATTACATTGCCGGTTGCCAAATTGCATTATCTCTTATAGTTTCCGAGATATGGACTATCGATAATTTACACCTTAGGCTCTGCTTCTAACTTGGGCCCAAATTGTAAAATGGTCTTATCTATTGGCGATTTCGTTCCAATTCACATTCCAAGTAATATTCGGCATGCTAATTACATTGCCGGTTGCCAAATTGCATTATCTCTTATAGTTTCCGATTTATGGACTATCGATAATTTACACCTTAGGCTCTGCTTCTAACTTGGGCCCAAATTGTAAAATGGTCTTATCTATTGGCGATTTCGTTCCAATTCACATTCCAAGTAATATTCGGCATGCTAATTACATTGCCGGTTGCCAAATTGCATTATCTCTTATAGTTTCCGAGATATGGACTATCGATAATTTACACCTTAGGCTCTGCTTCTAACTTGGCCCAAATTGTAAAATCGTCTTATCTATTGGCGATTTCGTTCCAATTCACATTCCAAGTAATATTCGGCATGCTAATTACATTGCCGGTTGCCAAATTGCATTATCTCTTATAGCTTCCGAGATATTGACTATCGATAATTTACACCTCATTCTCTGCTTCTAACTTGGGCCCAAATTGTAAAATGGTCTTATCTTTTGGCGATTTCGTTCCAATTCACATTCCAAGTAATATTCGGCATGCTAATTACATTGCCGGTTGCCAAATTGCATTATCTCTTATAGTTTCCGATCGATGGACGAACCTTATGGACTATCGATAATTTACACCTTAGGCTCTGCTTCTAACTTGGGCCCAAATTGTAAAATGGTCTTATCTATTGGCGATTTCGTTCCAATTCACATTCCAAGTAATATTCGGCATGCTAATTACATTGCCGGTTGCCAAATTGCATTATCTCTTATAGTTTCCGAGATATGGACTATCGATAATTTACACCTTAGGCTCTGCTTCTAACTTGGCCCAAATTGTAAAATCGTCTTATCTATTGGCGATTTCGTTCCAATTCACATTCCAAGTAATATTCGGCATGCTAATTACATTGCCGGTTGCCAAATTGCATTATCTCTTATAGTTTCCGAGATATGGACTATCGATAATTTACACCTTAGGCTCTGCTTCTAACCTGGCCCAAATTGTAAAATGGTCTTATCTATTGGCGATTTCGTTTCAATTCACATTCCAAGTAATATTCGGCATGCTAATTACATTGCCGGTTGCCAAATTGAATTATCTCTTATAGTTTCCGAGATATGGACTATAGATAATTTACACCTTAGGCTCTGCTTCTAACTTGGGCCCAAATTGTAAAATGGTCTTATCTATTGGCGATTTCGTTCCAATACACATTCCAAGTAGTATTCGGCATGCTAATTACATTGCCGGTTGCCAAATTGCATTATCTCTTATAGTTTCCGAGATATGGACTATCGATAATTTACACCTTAGGCTCTGCTTCTAACTTGGGCCCAAATTGTAAAATGGTCTTATCTATTGGCGATTTCGTTCCAATTCACATTCCAAGTAATATTCGGCATGCTAATTACATTGCCAGTTGCCAAATTGCATTATCTCTTATAGTTTCCGAGATATGGACTATGGATAATTTACACCTTAGGCTCTGCATCTAACTTGGGCCCAAATTGTAAAATGGTCTTATCTATTGGCGATTTCGTTCCAATTCACATTCCAAGTAATATTCGGCATGCTAATTACATTGCCGGTTGCCAAATTGCATTACCTCTTATAGTTTCCGAGATATGGACTATCGATAATTTACACCTTAGGCTCTGCTTCTAACTTGGGCCCAAATTGTAAAATGGTCTTATCTATTGGCGATTTCGTTCCAATTCACTTCCCAAGTAATGTTCGGCATGCTAATTACATTGCCGGTTGCCAAATTGCATTATCTCTTATGGTTTCCGAGATATTGACTATCGATAATTTACACCTCATTCTCTGCTACTAACTTGGGCCCAAATTGTAAAATGGTCTTATCTTTTGGCGATTTCGTTCCAATTCACTCTCCAAGTAATATTCGGCATGCTAATTACATTGCCGGTTGCCAAATTGCATTATCTCTTATAGTTTCCGAGATATGGACTATCGATAATTTACACCTTAGGCTCTGCTTCTAACTTGGGCCCAAATTGTAAAATGGTCTTATCTATTGGCGATTTCGTTCCAATTCACATTCCAAGTAATATTCGGCATGCTAATTACATTGCCGGTTGCCAAATTGCATTATCTCTTATAGTTTCCGATTTATGGACTATCGATAATTTACACCTTAGGCTCTGCTTCTAACTTGGGCCCAAATTGTAAAATGGTCTTATCTATTGGCGATTTCGTTCCAATTCACATTCCAAGTAATATTCGGCATGCTAATTACATTGCCGGTTGCCAAATTGCATTATCTCTTATAGTTTCCGAGATATGGACTATCGATAATTTACACCTTAGGCTCTGCTTCTAACTTGGCCCAAATTGTAAAATCGTCTTATCTATTGGCGATTTCGTTCCAATTCACATTCCAAGTAATATTCGGCATGCTAATTACATTGCCGGTTGCCAAATTGCATTATCTCTTATAGCTTCCGAGATATTGACTATCGATAATTTACACCTCATTCTCTGCTTCTAACTTGGGCCCAAATTGTAAAATGGTCTTATCTTTTGGCGATTTCGTTCCAATTCACATTCCAAGTAATATTCGGCATGCTAATTACATTGCCGGTTGCCAAATTGCATTATCTCTTATAGTTTCGTCCATCGATCGATGGACGAACCTTATGGACTATCGATAATTTACACCTTAGGCTCTGCTTCTAACTTGGGCCCAAATTGTAAAATGGTCTTATCTATTGGCGATTTCGTTCCAATTCACATTCCAAGTAATATTCGGCATGCTAATTACATTGCCGGTTGCCAAATTGCATTATCTCTTATAGTTTCCGAGATATGGACTATCGATAATTTACACCTTAGGCTCTGCTTCTAACTTGGCCCAAATTGTAAAATCGTCTTATCTATTGGCGATTTCGTTCCAATTCACATTCCAAGTAATATTCGGCATGCTAATTACATTGCCGGTTGCCAAATTGCATTATCTCTTATAGTTTCCGAGATATGGACTATCGATAATTTACACCTTAGGCTCTGCTTCTAACTTGGGCCCAAATTGTAAAATGGTCTTATCTATTGGCGATTTCGTTCCAATTCACATTCCTAGTAATATCCGGCATGCTAATTACATTGCCGGTTGCCAAATTGAATTATCTCTTATAGTTTCCGAGATATGGACTATCGAAAATTTACACCTTAGGCTCTGCTTCTAACTTGGGCCCAAATTGTAAAATGGTCTTATCTATTGGCGATTTCGTTCCAATTCACATTCCAAGTAATATTCGGCATGCTAATTACATTGCCGGTTGCCAAATTGCATTATCTCTTATAGTTTCCGAGATATGGACTATCGGTAATTTACACCTTAGGCTCTGCTTCTAACTTGGGCCCAAATTGTAAAATGGTCTTATCTATTGGCGATTTCGTCCCAATTCACATTCCAAGTAATATTCGGCATGCTAATTACATTGCCGGTTGCGAAATTGCATTATCTCTTATAGTTTCCGAGATATGGACTATCGATAATTTACACCTTAGGCTCTGCTTCTAACTTGGGCCCAAATTGTAAAATGGTCTTATCTATTGGCGATTTCGTTTCAATTCACATTCCAAGTAATATTCGGCATGCTAATTACATTGCCGGTTGCCAAATTGAATTATCTCTTATAGTTTCCGAGATATGGACTATAGATAATTTACACCTTAGGCTCTGCTTCTAACTTGGGCCCAAATTGTAAAATGGTCTTATCTATTGGCGATTTCGTTCCAATACACATTCCAAGTAGTATTCGGCATGCTAATTACATTGCCGGTTGCCAAATTGCATTATCTCTTATAGTTTCCGAGATATGGACTATCGATAATTTACACCTTAGGCTCTGCTTCTAACTTGGGCCCAAATTGTAAAATGGTCTTATCTATTGGCGATTTCGTTCCAATTCACATTCCAAGTAATATTCGGCATGCTAATTACATTGCCAGTTGCCAAATTGCATTATCTCTTATAGTTTCCGAGATATGGACTATGGATAATTTACACCTTAGGCTCTGCATCTAACTTGGGCCCAAATTGTAAAATGGTCTTATCTATTGGCGATTTCGTTCCAATTCACATTCCAAGTAATATTCGGCATGCTAATTACATTGCCGGTTGCCAAATTGCATTACCTCTTATAGTTTCCGAGATATGGACTATCGATAATTTACACCTTAGGCTCTGCTTCTAACTTGGGCCCAAATTGTAAAATGGTCTTATCTATTGGCGATTTCGTTCCAATTCACTTTCCAAGTAATGTTCGGCATGCTAATTACATTGCCGGTTGCCAAATTGCATTATCTCTTATAGTTTCCGAGATATTGACTATCGATAATTTACACCTCATTCTCTGCTACTAACTTGGGCCCAAATTGTAAAATGGTCTTATCTTTTGGCGATTTCGTTCCAATTCACTCTCCAAGTAATATTCGGCATGCTAATTACATTGCCGGTTGCCAAATTGCATTATCTCTTATAGTTTCCGAGATATGGACTATCGATAATTTACACCTTAGGCTCTGCTTCTAACTTGGGCCCAAATTGTAAAATGGTCTTATCTATTGGCGATTTCGTTCCAATTCACATTCCAAGTAATATTCGGCATGCTAATTACATTGCCGGTTGCCAAATTGCATTATCT
The DNA here is from genome assembly GCF_030347505.1 of Rhynchophorus ferrugineus. Classification (NCBI taxonomy): domain Eukaryota; kingdom Metazoa; phylum Arthropoda; class Insecta; order Coleoptera; family Curculionidae; genus Rhynchophorus; species Rhynchophorus ferrugineus. The sequence goes on along the minus strand of NW_027472824.1, from coordinate 14,817 downwards.
GTTATAGTTTCCGAGATATGGACTATCGATAATTTACACCTTAGGCTCTGCTTCTAACTTGGCCCAAATTGTAAAATCGTCTTATCTATTGGCGATTTCGTTCCAATTCACATTCCAAGTAATATTCGGCATGCTAATTACATTGCCGGTTGCCAAATTGCATTATCTCTTATAGTTTCCGAGATATGGACTATCGATAATTTACACCTTAGGCTCTGCTTCTAACTTGGGCCCAAATTGTAAAATGGTCTTATCTATTGGCGATTTCGTTCCAATTCACATTCCAAGTAATATCCGGCATGCTAATTACATTGCCGGTTGCCAAATTGAATTATCTCTTATAGTTTCCGAGATATGGACTATCGATAATTTACACCTTAGGCTCTGCTTCTAACTTGGGCCCAAATTGTAAAATGGTCTTATCTATTGGCGATTTCGTTCCAATTCACATTCCAAGTAGTATTCGGCATGCTAATTACATTGCCGGTTGCCAAATTGCATTATCTCTTATAGTTTCCGAGATATGGACTATCGATAATTTACACCTTAGGCTCTGCTTCTAACTTGGGCCCAAATTGTAAAATGGTCTTACCTATTGGCGATTTCGTTCCAATTCACATTCCAAGTAATATTCGGCATGCTAATTACTTTGCCGGTTGCCAAATTGCATTATCTCTTATAGTTTCCGAGATATGGACTATCGATAATTTACACCTTAGGCTCTGCTTCTAACTTGGGCCCAAATTGTAAAATGGTCTTATCTATTGGCGATTTCGTTCCAATTCACATTCCAAGTAATATTCGGCATGCTAATTACATTGCCGGTTGCCAAATTGCATTATCTCTTATAGTTTCCGATTTATGGACTATCGATAATTTACACCTTAGGCTCTGCTTCTAACTTGGGCCCAAATTGTAAAATGGTCTTATCTATTGGCGATTTCGTTCCAATTCACATTCCAAGTAATATTCGGCATGCTAATTACATTGCCGGTTGCCAAATTGCATTATCTCTTATAGTTTCCGAGATATGGACTATCGATAATTTACACCTTAGGCTCTGCTTCTAACTTGGCCCAAATTGTAAAATCGTCTTATCTATTGGCGATTTCGTTCCAATTCACATTCCAAGTAATATTCGGCATGCTAATTACATTGCCGGTTGCCAAATTGCATTATCTCTTATAGTTTCCGAGATATGGACTATCGATAATTTACACCTTAGGCTCTGCTTCTAACTTGGGCCCAAATTGTAAAATGGTCTTATCTATTGGCGATTTCGTTCCAATTCACATTCCTAGTAATATCCGGCATGCTAATTACATTGCCGGTTGCCAAATTGAATTATCTCTTATAGTTTCCGAGATATGGACTATCGATAATTTACACCTTAGGCTCTGCTTCTTACTTGGGCCCAAATTGTAAAATGGTCTTACCTATTGGCGATTTCGTTCCAATTCACATTCCAAGTAATATTCGGCATGCTAATTACATTGCCGGTTGCCAAATTGCATTATCTCTTATAGTTTCCGAGATATGGACTATCGATAATTTACACCTTAGGCTCTGCTTCTAACTTGGGCCCAAATTGTAAAATGGTCTTATCTATTGGCGATTTCGTTCCAATTCACATTCCAAGTAATATTCGGCATGCTAATTACATTGCCGGTTGCCAAATTGCATTATCTCTTATAGTTTCCGAGATATGGACTATCGGTAATTTACACCTTAGGCTCTGCTTCTAACTTGGGCCCAAATTGTAAAATGGTCTTATCTATTGGCGATTTCGTCCCAATTCACATTCCAAGTAATATTCGGCATGCTAATTACATTGCCGGTTGCGAAATTGCATTATCTCTTATAGTTTCCGAGATATGGACTATCGATAATTTACACCTTAGGCTCTGCTTCTAACTTGGGCCCAAATTGTAAAATGGTCTTATCTATTGGCGATTTCGTTTAAATTCACATTCCAAGTAATATTCGGCATGCTAATTACATTGCCGGTTGCCAAATTGAATTATCTCTTATAGTTTCCGAGATATGGACTATAGATAATTTACACCTTAGGCTCTGCTTCTAACTTGGGCCCAAATTGTAAAATGGTCTTATCTATTGGCGATTTCGTTCCAATTCACTTCCCAAGTAATGTTCGGCATGCTAATTACATTGCCGGTTGCCAAATTGCATTATCTCTTATGGTTTCCGAGATATTGACTATCGATAATTTACACCTCATTCTCTGCTACTAACTTGGGCCCAAATTGTAAAATGGTCTTATCTTTTGGCGATTTCGTTCCAATTCACTCTCCAAGTAATATTCGGCATGCTAATTACATTGCCGGTTGCCAAATTGCATTATCTCTTATAGTTTCCGAGATATGGACTATCGATAATTTACACCTTAGGCTCTGCTTCTAACTTGGGCCCAAATTGTAAAATGGTCTTATCTATTGGCGATTTCGTTCCAATTCACATTCCAAGTAATATTCGGCATGCTAATTACATTGCCGGTTGCCAAATTGCATTATCTCTTATAGTTTCCGATTTATGGACTATCGATAATTTACACCTTAGGCTCTGCTTCTAACTTGGGCCCAAATTGTAAAATGGTCTTATCTATTGGCGATTTCGTTCCAATTCACATTCCAAGTAATATTCGGCATGCTAATTACATTGCCGGTTGCCAAATTGCATTATCTCTTATAGTTTCCGAGATATGGACTATCGATAATTTACACCTTAGGCTCTGCTTCTAACTTGGCCCAAATTGTAAAATCGTCTTATCTATTGGCGATTTCGTTCCAATTCACATTCCAAGTAATATTCGGCATGCTAATTACATTGCCGGTTGCCAAATTGCATTATCTCTTATAGCTTCCGAGATATTGACTATCGATAATTTACACCTCATTCTCTGCTTCTAACTTGGGCCCAAATTGTAAAATGGTCTTATCTTTTGGCGATTTCGTTCCAATTCACATTCCAAGTAATATTCGGCATGCTAATTACATTGCCGGTTGCCAAATTGCATTATCTCTTATAGTTTCGTCCATCGATCGATGGACGAACCTTATGGACTATCGATAATTTACACCTTAGGCTCTGCTTCTAACTTGGGCCCAAATTGTAAAATGGTCTTATCTATTGGCGATTTCGTTCCAATTCACATTCCAAGTAATATTCGGCATGCTAATTACATTGCCGGTTGCCAAATTGCATTATCTCTTATAGTTTCCGAGATATGGACTATCGATAATTTACACCTTAGGCTCTGCTTCTAACTTGGCCCAAATTGTAAAATCGTCTTATCTATTGGCGATTTCGTTCCAATTCACATTCCAAGTAATATTCGGCATGCTAATTACATTGCCGGTTGCCAAATTGCATTATCTCTTATAGTTTCCGAGATATGGACTATCGATAATTTACACCTTAGGCTCTGCTTCTAACTTGGGCCCAAATTGTAAAATGGTCTTATCTATTGGCGATTTCGTTCCAATTCACATTCCTAGTAATATCCGGCATGCTAATTACATTGCCGGTTGCCAAATTGAATTATCTCTTATAGTTTCCGAGATATGGACTATCGAAAATTTACACCTTAGGCTCTGCTTCTAACTTGGGCCCAAATTGTAAAATGGTCTTATCTATTGGCGATTTCGTTCCAATTCACATTCCAAGTAATATTCGGCATGCTAATTACATTGCCGGTTGCCAAATTGAATTATCTCTTATAGTTTCCGAGATATGGACTATCGATAATTTACACCTTAGGCTCTGCTTCTTACTTGGGCCCAAATTGTAAAATGGTCTTACCTATTGGCGATTTCGTTCCAATTCACATTCCAAGTAATATTCGGCATGCTAATTACATTGCCGGTTGCCAAATTGCATTATCTCTTATAGTTTCCGAGATATGGACTATCGATAATTTACACCTTAGGCTCTGCTTCTAACTTGGGCCCAAATTGTAAAATGGTCTTATCTATTGGCGATTTCGTTCCAATTCACATTCCAAGTAATATTCGGCATGCTAATTACATTGCCGGTTGCCAAATTGCATTATCTCTTATAGTTTCCGAGATATGGACTATCGGTAATTTACACCTTAGGCTCTGCTTCTAACTTGGGCCCAAATTGTAAAATGGTCTTATCTATTGGCGATTTCGTCCCAATTCACATTCCAAGTAATATTCGGCATGCTAATTACATTGCCGGTTGCGAAATTGCATTATCTCTTATAGTTTCCGAGATATGGACTATCGATAATTTACACCTTAGGCTCTGCTTCTAACTTGGGCCCAAATTGTAAAATGGTCTTATCTATTGGCGATTTCGTTTAAATTCACATTCCAAGTAATATTCGGCATGCTAATTACATTGCCGGTTGCCAAATTGAATTATCTCTTATAGTTTCCGAGATATGGACTATAGATAATTTACACCTTAGGCTCTGCTTCTAACTTGGGCCCAAATTGTAAAATGGTCTTATCTATTGGCGATTTCGTTCCAATTCACTTCCCAAGTAATGTTCGGCATGCTAATTACATTGCCGGTTGCCAAATTGCATTATCTCTTATGGTTTCCGAGATATTGACTATCGATAATTTACACCTCATTCTCTGCTACTAACTTGGGCCCAAATTGTAAAATGGTCTTATCTTTTGGCGATTTCGTTCCAATTCACTCTCCAAGTAATATTCGGCATGCTAATTACATTGCCGGTTGCCAAATTGCATTATCTCTTATAGTTTCCGAGATATGGACTATCGATAATTTACACCTTAGGCTCTGCTTCTAACTTGGGCCCAAATTGTAAAATGGTCTTATCTATTGGCGATTTCGTTCCAATTCACATTCCAAGTAATATTCGGCATGCTAATTACATTGCCGGTTGCCAAATTGCATTATCTCTTATAGTTTCCGATCGATGGACGAACCTTATGGACTATCGATAATTTACACCTTAGGCTCTGCTTCTAACTTGGGCCCAAATTGTAAAATGGTCTTATCTATTGGCGATTTCGTTCCAATTCACATTCCAAGTAATATTCGGCATGCTAATTACATTGCCGGTTGCCAAATTGCATTATCTCTTATAGTTTCCGAGATATGGACTATCGATAATTTACACCTTAGGCTCTGCTTCTAACTTGGCCCAAATTGTAAAATCGTCTTATCTATTGGCGATTTCGTTCCAATTCACATTCCAAGTAATATTCGGCATGCTAATTACATTGCCGGTTGCCAAATTGCATTATCTCTTATAGCTTCCGAGATATTGACTATCGATAATTTACACCTCATTCTCTGCTTCTAACTTGGGCCCAAATTGTAAAATGGTCTTATCTTTTGGCGATTTCGTTCCAATTCACATTCCAAGTAATATTCGGCATGCTAATTACATTGCCGGTTGCCAAATTGCATTATCTCTTATAGTTTCCGATTTATGGACTATCGATAATTTACACCTTAGGCTCTGCTTCTAACTTGGGCCCAAATTGTAAAATGGTCTTATCTATTGGCGATTTCGTTCCAATTCACATTCCAAGTAATATTCGGCATGCTAATTACATTGCCGGTTGCCAAATTGCATTATCTCTTATAGTTTCCGAGATATGGACTATCGATAATTTACACCTTAGGCTCTGCTTCTAACTTGGCCCAAATTGTAAAATCGTCTTATCTATTGGCGATTTCGTTCCAATTCACATTCCAAGTAATATTCGGCATGCTAATTACATTGCCGGTTGCCAAATTGCATTATCTCTTATAGTTTCCGAGATATGGACTATCGATAATTTACACCTTAGGCTCTGCTTCTAACTTGGGCCCAAATTGTAAAATGGTCTTATCTATTGGCGATTTCGTTCCAATTCACATTCCTAGTAATATCCGGCATGCTAATTACATTGCCGGTTGCCAAATTGAATTATCTCTTATAGTTTCCGAGATATGGACTATCGAAAATTTACACCTTAGGCTCTGCTTCTAACTTGGGCCCAAATTGTAAAATGGTCTTATCTATTGGCGATTTCGTTCCAATTCACATTCCAAGTAATATTCGGCATGCTAATTACATTGCCGGTTGCCAAATTGCATTATCTCTTATAGTTTCCGAGATATGGACTATCGGTAATTTACACCTTAGGCTCTGCTTCTAACTTGGGCCCAAATTGTAAAATGGTCTTATCTATTGGCGATTTCGTCCCAATTCACATTCCAAGTAATATTCGGCATGCTAATTACATTGCCGGTTGCGAAATTGCATTATCTCTTATAGTTTCCGAGATATGGACTATCGATAATTTACACCTTAGGCTCTGCTTCTAACTTGGGCCCAAATTGTAAAATGGTCTTATCTATTGGCGATTTCGTTTCAATTCACATTCCAAGTAATATTCGGCATGCTAATTACATTGCCGGTTGCCAAATTGAATTATCTCTTATAGTTTCCGAGATATGGACTATAGATAATTTACACCTTAGGCTCTGCTTCTAACTTGGGCCCAAATTGTAAAATGGTCTTATCTATTGGCGATTTCGTTCCAATACACATTCCAAGTAGTATTCGGCATGCTAATTACATTGCCGGTTGCCAAATTGCATTATCTCTTATAGTTTCCGAGATATGGACTATCGATAATTTACACCTTAGGCTCTGCTTCTAACTTGGGCCCAAATTGTAAAATGGTCTTATCTATTGGCGATTTCGTTCCAATTCACATTCCAAGTAATATTCGGCATGCTAATTACATTGCCAGTTGCCAAATTGCATTATCTCTTATAGTTTCCGAGATATGGACTATGGATAATTTACACCTTAGGCTCTGCATCTAACTTGGGCCCAAATTGTAAAATGGTCTTATCTATTGGCGATTTCGTTCCAATTCACATTCCAAGTAATATTCGGCATGCTAATTACATTGCCGGTTGCCAAATTGCATTACCTCTTATAGTTTCCGAGATATGGACTATCGATAATTTACACCTTAGGCTCTGCTTCTAACTTGGGCCCAAATTGTAAAATGGTCTTATCTATTGGCGATTTCGTTCCAATTCACTTTCCAAGTAATGTTCGGCATGCTAATTACATTGCCGGTTGCCAAATTGCATTATCTCTTATAGTTTCCGAGATATTGACTATCGATAATTTACACCTCATTCTCTGCTACTAACTTGGGCCCAAATTGTAAAATGGTCTTATCTTTTGGCGATTTCGTTCCAATTCACTCTCCAAGTAATATTCGGCATGCTAATTACATTGCCGGTTGCCAAATTGCATTATCTCTTATAGTTTCCGAGATATGGACTATCGATAATTTACACCTTAGGCTCTGCTTCTAACTTGGGCCCAAATTGTAAAATGGTCTTATCTATTGGCGATTTCGTTCCAATTCACATTCCAAGTAATATTCGGCATGCTAATTACATTGCCGGTTGCCAAATTGCATTATCTGTTATAGTTTCCGAGATATGGACTATCGATAATTTACACCTTAGGCTCTGCTTCTAACTTGGCCCAAATTGTAAAATCGTCTTATCTATTGGCGATTTCGTTCCAATTCACATTCCAAGTAATATTCGGCATGCTAATTACATTGCCGGTTGCCAAATTGCATTATCTCTTATAGTTTCCGAGATATGGACTATCGATAATTTACACCTTAGGCTCTGCTTCTAACTTGGGCCCAAATTGTAAAATGGTCTTATCTATTGGCGATTTCGTTCCAATTCACATTCCAAGTAATATCCGGCATGCTAATTACATTGCCGGTTGCCAAATTGAATTATCTCTTATAGTTTCCGAGATATGGACTATCGATAATTTACACCTTAGGCTCTGCTTCTAACTTGGGCCCAAATTGTAAAATGGTCTTATCTATTGGCGATTTCGTTCCAATTCACATTCCAAGTAGTATTCGGCATGCTAATTACATTGCCGGTTGCCAAATTGCATTATCTCTTATAGTTTCCGAGATATGGACTATCGATAATTTACACCTTAGGCTCTGCTTCTAACTTGGGCCCAAATTGTAAAATGGTCCTTACCTATTGGCGATTTCGTTCCAATTCACATTCCAAGTAATATTCGGCATGCTAATTACTTTGCCGGTTGCCAAATTGCATTATCTCTTATAGTTTCCGAGATATGGACTATCGATAATTTACACCTTAGGCTCTGCTTCTAACTTGGGCCCAAATTGTAAAATGGTCTTATCTATTGGCGATTTCGTTCCAATTCACATTCCAAGTAATATTCGGCATGCTAATTACATTGCCGGTTGCCAAAATTGCATTATCTCTTATAGTTTCCGATTTATGGACTATCGATAATTTACACCTTAGGCTCTGCTTCTAACTTGGGCCCAAATTGTAAAATGGTCTTATCTATTGGCGATTTCGTTCCAATTCACATTCCAAGTAATATTCGGCATGCTAATTACATTGCCGGTTGCCAAATTGCATTATCTCTTATAGTTTCCGAGATATGGACTATCGATAATTTACACCTTAGGGCTCTGCTTCTAACTTGGCCCAAATTGTAAAATCGTCTTATCTATTGGCGATTTCGTTCCAATTCACATTCCAAGTAATATTCGGCATGCTAATTACATTGCCGGTTGCAAATTGCATTATCTCTTATAGTTTCCGAGATATGGACTATCGATAATTTACACCTTAGGCTCTGCTTCTAACTTGGGCCCAAATTGTAAAATGGTCTTATCTATTGGCGATTTCGTTCCAATTCACATTCCTAGTAATATCCGGCATGCTAATTACATTGCCGGTTGCCAAATTGAATTATCTCTTATAGTTTCCGAGATATGGACTATCGATAATTTACACCTTAGGCTCTGCTTCTTACTTGGGCCCAAATTGTAAAATGGTCTTACCTATTGGCGATTTCGTTCCAATTCACATTCCAAGTAATATTCGGCATGCTAATTACATTGCCGGTTTGCCAAATTGCATTATCTCTTATAGTTTCCGAGATATGGACTATCGATAATTTACACCTTAGGCTCTGCTTCTAACTTGGGCCCAAATTGTAAAATGGTCTTATCTATTGGCGATTTCGTTCCAATTCACATTCCAAGTAATATTCGGCATGCTAATTACATTGCCGGTTGCCAAATTGCATTATCTCTTATAGTTTCCGAGATATGGACTATCGGTAATTTACACCTTAGGCTCTGCTTCTAACTTGGGCCCAAATTGTTAAAATGGTCTTATCTATTGGCGATTTCGTCCCAATTCACATTCCAAGTAATATTCGGCATGCTAATTACATTGCCGGTTGCGAAATTGCATTATCTCTTATAGTTTCCGAGATATGGACTATCGATAATTTACACCTTAGGCTCTGCTTCTAACTTGGGCCCAAATTGTAAAATGGTCTTATCTATTGGCGATTTCGTTTAAAATTCACATTCCAAGTAATATTCGGCATGCTAATTACATTGCCGGTTGCCAAATTGAATTATCTCTTATAGTTTCCGAGATATGGACTATAGATAATTTACACCTTAGGCTCTGCTTCTAACTTGGGCCCAAATTGTAAAATGGTCTTATCTATTGGCGATTTCGTTCCAATACACATTCCAAGTAGTATTCGGCATGCTAATTACATTGCCGGTTGCCAAATTGCATTATCTCTTATAGTTTCCGAGATATGGGACTATCGATAATTTACACCTTAGGCTCTGCTTCTAACTTGGGCCCAAATTGTAAAATGGTCTTATCTATTGGCGATTTCGTTCCAATTCACATTCCAAGTAATATTCGGCATGCTAATTACATTGCCAGTTGCCAAATTGCATTATCTCTTATAGTTTCCGAGATATGGACTATGGATAATTTACACCTTAGGCTCTGCATCTAACTTGGGCCCAAATTGTAAAATGGTCTTATCTATTGGCGATTTCGTTCCAATTCACATTCCAAGTAATATTCGGCATGCTAATTACATTTGCCGGTTGCCAAATTGCATTACCTCTTATAGTTTTCGAGATATGGACTATCGATAATTTACACCTTAGGCTCTGCTTCTAACTTGGGCCCAAATTGTAAAATGGTCTTATCTATTGGCGATTTCGTTCCAATTCACTTTCCAAGTAATGTTCGGCATGCTAATTACATTGCCGGTTGCCAAATTGCATTATCTCTTATAGTTTCCGAGATATTGACTATCGATAATTTACACCTCATTCTCTGCTACTAACTTGGGCCCAAATTGTAAAATGGTCTTATCTTTTGGCGATTTCGTTCCAATTCACTCTCCAAGTAATATTCGGCATGCTAATTACATTGCCGATTGCCAAATTGCATTATCTCTTATAGTTTCCGAGATATGGACTATCGATAATTTACACCTTAGGCTCTGCTTCTAACTTGGGCCCAAATTGTAAAATGGTCTTATCTATTGGCGATTTCGTTCCAATTCACATTCCAAGTAATATTCGGCATGCTAATTACATTGCCGGTTGCCAAATTGCATTATCTGTTATAGTTTCCGAGATATGGACTATCGATAATTTACACCTTAGGCTCTGCTTCTAACTTGGCCCAAATTGTAAAATCGTCTTATCTATTGGCGATTTCGTTCCAATTCACATTCCAAGTAATATTCGGCATGCTAATTACATTGCCGGTTGCCAAATTGCATTATCTCTTATAGTTTCCGAGATATGGACTATCGATAATTTACACCTTAGGCTCTGCTTCTAACTTGGGCCCAAATTGTAAAAATGGTCTTATCTATTGGCGATTTCGTTCCAATTCACATTCCAAGTAATATCCGGCATGCTAATTACATTGCCGGTTGCCAAATTGAATTTATCTCTTATAGTTTCCGAGATATGGACTATCGATAATTTACACCTTAGGCTCTGCTTCTAACTTGGGCCCCAAATTGTAAAATGGTCTTATCTATTGGCGATTTCGTTCCAATTCACATTCCAAGTAGTATTCGGCATGCTAATTACATTGCCGGTTGCCAAATTGCATTATCTCTTATAGTTTCCGAGATATGGACTATCGATAATTTACACCTTAGGCTCTGCTTCTAACTTGGGCCCAAATTGTAAAATGGTCTTATCTATTGGCGATTTCGTTCCAATTCACTTTCCAAGTAATATTCGGCATGCTAATTACATTGCCGGTTGCCAAATTGCATTATCTCTTATAGTTTCCGAGATATGGACTATCGATAATTTACACCTTAGGCTCTGCTTCTAACTTGGGCCCAAATTGTAAAATGGTCTTATCTATTGGCGATTTCGTTCCAATTCACTTTCCAAGTAATATTCGGCATGCTAATTACATTGCCGGTTGCCAAATTGCATTATCTCTTATAGTTTCCGAGATATGGACTATCGATAATTTACACCTTAGGCTCTGCTTCTAACTTGGGCCCAAATTGTAAAATGGTCTTATCTATTGGCGATTTCGTTCCAATTCACATTCCAAGTAATATTCGGCATGCTAATTACATTGCCGGTTGCCAAATTGCATTATCTCTTATAGTTTCGTCCATCGATCGATGGACGAACCTTATGGACTATCGATAATTTACACCTTAGGCTCTGCTTCTAACTTGGGCCCAAATTGTAAAATGGTCTTATCTATTGGCGATTTCGTTCCAATTCACATTCCAAGTAATATTCGGCATGCTAATTACATTGCCGGTTGCGAAATTGCATTATCTCTTATAGTTTCCGAGATATGGACTATCGATAATTTACACCTAAGGCTCTGCTTCTAACTTGGCCCAAATTGTAAAATCGTCTTATCTATTGGCGATTTCGTTCCAATTCACATTCCAAGTAATATTCGGCATGCTAATTACATTGCCGGTTGCCAAATTGCATTATCTCTTATAGTTTCCGAGATATGGACTATCGATAATTTACACCTTAGGCTCTGCTTCTAACTTGGGCCCAAATTGTAAAATGGTCTTATCTATTGGCGATTTCGTTCCAATTCACATTCCAAGTAATATTCGGCATGCTAATTACATTGCCGGTTGCCAAATTGCATTATCTCTTATAGTTTCCGAGATATGGACTATCGGTAATTTACACTTTAGGCTCTGCTTCTAACTTGGGCCCAAATTGTAAAATGGTCCTTATCTATTGGCGATTTCGTTCCAATTCACATTCCAAGTAATATCCGGCATGCTAATTACATTGCCGGTTGCCAAATTGAATTATCTCTTATAGTTTCCGAGATATGGACTATCGATAATTTACACCTTAGGCTCTGCTTCTAACTTGGGCCCAAATTGTAAAATGGTCTTACCTATTGGCGATTTCGTTCCAATTCACATTCCAAGTAATATTCGGCATGCTAATTACATTGCCGGTTGCCAAATTGCATTATCTCTTATAGTTTCCGAGATATGGACTATCGATAATTTACACCTTAGGCTCTGCTTCTAACTTGGGCCCAAATTGTAAAATGGTCTTATCTATTGGCGATTTCGTTCCAATTCACATTCCAAGTAATATTCGGCATGCTAATTACATTGCCGGTTGCCAAATTGCATTATCTCTTATAGTTTCCGAGATATGGACTATCGATAATTTACATCTTAGGCTCTGCTTCTAACATGGGCCCAAATTGTAAAATGGTCTTACCTATTGGCGATTTCGTTCCAATTCACATTCCAAGTAATATTCGGCATGCTAACTACATTGCCGGTTGCCAAATTGCATTATCTCTTATAGTTTCCGAGATATGGACTATCGATAATTTACACCTTAGGCTCTGCTTCTAACTTGGGCCCCAAATTGTAAAATGGTCTTATCTATTGGCGATTTCGTTCCAATTCACATTCCAAGTAATATTCGGCATGCTAATTACATTGCCGGTTGCCAAATTGCATTATCTCTTATAGTTTCCGAGATATGGACTATCGATAATTTACACCTTAGGCTCTGCTTCTAACTTGGGCCCAAATTGTAAAATGGTCTTATCTATTGGCGATTTCGTTCCAATTCACATTCCAAGTAATATCCGGCATGCTAATTACATTGCCGGTTGCCAAATTGAATTATCTCTTATAGTTTCCGAGATATGGACTATCGATAATTTTACACCTTAGGCTCTGCTTCTAACTTGGGCCCAAATTGTAAAATGGTCTTATCTATTGGCGATTTCGTTCCAATTCACATTCCAAGTAGTATTCGGCATGCTAATTACATTGCCGGTTGCCAAATTGCATTATCTCTTATAGTTTTCCGAGATATGGGACTATCGATAATTTACACCTTAGGCTCTGCTTCTAACTTGGGCCCAAATTGTAAAATGGTCTTATCTATTGGCGATTTCGTTCCAATTCACTTTCCAAGTAATATTCGGCATGCTAATTACATTGCCGGTTGCCAAATTGCATTATCTCTTATAGTTTCCGAGATATGGACTATCGATAATTTACACCTTAGGCTCTGCTTCTAACTTGGGCCCAAATTGTAAAATGGTCTTATCTATTGGCGATTTCGTTCCAATTCACTTTCCAAGTAATATTCGGCATGCTAATTACATTGCCGGTTGCCAAATTGCATTATCTCTTATAGTTTCCGAGATATGGACTATCGATAATTTTACACCTTAGGCTCTGCTTCTAACTTGGGCCCAAATTGTAAAATGGTCTTATCTATTGGCGATTTCGTTCCAATTCACATTCCAAGTAATATTCGGCATGCTAATTACATTGCCGGTTGCCAAATTGCATTATCTCTAGTTTCGTCCATCGATTTATGGACTATCGATAATTTACACCTTAGGCTCTGCTTCTAACTTGGGCCCAAATTGTAAAAGGGTCTTATCTATTGGCGATTTCGTTCCAATTCACATTCCAAGTAATATTCGGCATGCTAATTACATTGCCGGTTGCGAAATTGCATTATCTCTTATAGTTTCCGAGATATGGACTATCGATAATTTACACCTAAGGCTCTGCTTCTAACTTGGGCCCAAATTGTAAAATCGTCTTATCTATTGGCGATTTCGTTCCAATTCACATTCCAAGTAATATTCGGCATGCTAATTACATTGCCGGTTGCCAAATTGCATTATCTCTTATAGTTTCCGAGATATGGACTATCGATAATTTACACCTTAGGCTCTGCTTCTAAACTTGGTGGCCCAAATTGTAAAATGGTCTTATCTATTGGCGATTTCGTTCCAATTCACATTCCAAGTAATATTCGGCATGCTAATTACATTGCCGGTTTGCCAAATTGCATTATCTCTTATAGTTTCCGAGATATGGACTATCGATAATTTACACTTTAGGCTCTGCTTCTAACTTGGGCCCAAATTGTAAAATGGTCTTACCTATTGGCGATTTCGTTCCAATTCACATTCCAAGTAATATTCGGCATGCTAATTACATTGCCGGTTGCCAAATTGCATTATCTCTTATAGTTTCCGAGATATGGACTATCGATAATTTACACCTTAGGCTCTGCTTCTAACTTGGGCCCAAATTGTAAAATGGTCTTATCTATTGGCGATTTCGTTCCAATTCACATTCCAAGTAATATTCGGCATGCTAATTACATTGCCGGTTGCCAAATTGCATTATCTCTTATAGTTTCCGAGATATGGACTATCGATAATTTACATCTTAGGCTCTGCTTCTAACTTGGGCCCAAATTGTAAAATGGTCTTACCTATTGGCGATTTTCGTTCCAATTCACATTCCAAGTAATATTCGGCATGCTAACTACATTGCCGGTTGCCAAATTGCATTATCTCTTATAGTTTCCGAGATATGGACTATCGATAATTTACACCCTTAGGCTC